>NC_056739.1:1354354569-1354374569 GCF_019279795.1 Protopterus annectens
GGTAAGCTGGTAATAATGCAATAGGGAATGAATGGTAAACTGACAACAGGTTCATAGTTATGAGGCATTGCATCCAAAGGAGGATACACTCAGGACAGCAGCACCATCCCCCCTTTAAAGTATTAGCAATCCATTTATATGCTGAGGGAGTAGAACCTATCACCTTCTACATCAAAAGCAAGTATGCTACTTATTATGCTGTCATCATTTACTAAACAAAATAGATGCACATTGAAAACATACTTAGCGTGTGTAGGAGTAAACCTTTCTTCCTTTGAAGCTTACAGTTTCTTAAAAATGCACTGAAGCTTAGAATTCCTTGCAAATGTACTAAAACTCATTTCCTTTAAAATGCACCAAAACTCATTTTTTTGCTAGTTTGGTAGCTGGTGTAGAGGATTCAGGCTCTAGTTTTCTATAACCAAGGTACAAGGTTTGAATCTGAGGAAACTGACTAACATGCATAACTCTCTACTGTCCACATTTTCACAGAATATTCAGATTTTTGCCTCACATTTTTGATACGTCCCTCATAAAATGTGAGGTTTTCTGGTAAAGCAATGAGGATTAAAGTTTCTTAATAATGGCATACATTTGAGATTCAGACTACATACTGTTCAGAAAATACACGCCAGCACAAATCCAGTTATTCTAACAACTTTCTAACTTTATAAGAGCAATATTTAAAATCTGTCCCTATTTTAGGGGTTTTGTCCCCACATTATTTTAGGCTTTGCCTTTGTCCAGATTTGAGAGTGTATATACACGCAGGTGCACACATGTCTTGTATTCAAAAATCTGCACAGAGTGCTGAAAAGGAGTATGCAACAGGTGAGTTCATCGACACATGCAGGGAAGCACAGACAGAGGGTGTTCTTAAAGAACACCCTTAAAGGATGTTACTCATCTTAGTTTAAGCTTTTCACATTTAAAATACAAAACAAGTTTAAAAGGTATGGTTCATTTCTTTACTGTTGTCATCTGGGGCAGCACTCACCCTCTGCCTCCGTATTACTGCACCTCTGCTCCAGCCTGTGATTTGAGCATCTCAGACTTGGGTCATTCACCTTCTCTCTTTTTCTCAGTTCTCTTTTGGACCTGTCCTTCTTGCATTCACTTCTCCCTGTATGCCTGTTATCTCTTGTTTGCTCCTCTGTATCTCTCCCATTTAAGACTGGCATTTCCACAATTATTTCTTTTTACACTTCCCCCATATTTCGTCCAAGTACCACAACACTTTTGCAAACTTCTTGAAAGAGACAGCTTACATTTATAGGAAAATAAAAACATAAGAATAAGAGATCATATATTATAAGACAGACAGTGTAACAGTACTCTGCATTCCTGTGCCTTCTCCATTTACCCTGTGCCTTCCTCTCCAGCCTTAGTAAGAAATCCATTAGTCTTTTTCAGTTATATTTACTCCACCTTTGTCCATGAGGTTATGTATTAAACAAATTCTGTTCTTTTCTCTCTTGCATCATCTCTTGTTTATTCTTTCATCTCCCCTCTATGACCAGAATTAATAGTGCTGATGGCTTCCTCCTCTTGTTCTCCTTCACCGGTCAGAGTTTTTCTGCCACTGCCCTGTTTCACTCTGCTGCCTTCCTACTTTCAACAGCCCACCCTGCTCAGGCCCTCCAGGGTCCAGAGCTGGGCATCTGAATCCCACGAGGCTTTAATTAAAGTGTCTCCCCTTTGACAGTATATTAGCCTGCTTCTCATATCTCTGTTCCTTCGTCTGCTGGGATCACTTTCAGAGTCTTCCATCCTCTTCTATTGGGTTTCTGCTTTGACCAGCTATTTGTTCTCACTGTATTTTTTGTGTCCTCCCCTCATATTTCCTCTGCCCTTCATGTTCTTCCCTCTATTTTTATAGTCTGCATTACCCAGAGTCTTGTCCACCCCACATAGCTTGTCATTAACACAATGTGTGTCTCTTTACTTCATCTTTAGTCCTTTTCTCCACAAGTTTAATTTTATCATAAATTCTCCTTGACCCTTTTAATTGTAGCTTCGGTAGAGTCCTTAGCATCTTTTTCTGACAGTCCATTTCTGATAAGATATTTGATTCTTTTTCTGTGTCTGTTGCTCCAGCTTTCATGCTGCAAAATGTCTTTAACCAAAGCTTGTGCTTCTCCCACTGCCTGGAACTTTCATCTGTTTCCCTTCCATACTACAGTTAAAGTGGCAAGATAGTTAATCTGTGTAGGAATTCCCTGGGTTTTCAATGGTCCAAACAAGACAGCCATCCTTTATGTAGTTAATCCAGAATAATCCTCCATTTTAAAAACACATCATTAAATGGTATCAGTTTAGGTGTTTTGGCTTGTTTCTTAATATTATAAGTTTATAGTTGTACAAGCATAATGTTCCATATTTTATTTAAGTTCATAGTTGCACAAACATGCTAATATTTAATATTTTATTTAAGTTTATACCTGTACAAGCATGCTAATATTTAATATTTTATTTAAGTTTATAGCTGTGCAAGCATGCTAATGTTTGTCTTTGTTGTCTTCTGCTTGCAACTCCTATTCTACCAGTTCTGTGAACTCTTTCTGTTATTGCCTATTTTAATTTGGGTAGGTGAAATCATATTTCCAGCAGTATTCTTTCCATTTCTGCATCCAGGTCCTGTTCTTGTACTCCTATTATCCTTATATTGTGACATTTTCTTAATCACCAGTACAATTCTGTCTTCTTCCAAGCCTTGGATTATTTCTTTTAGCTTATTCACTTCCTGTTTTTGATTGCCTTTCATTTGGTTCATTAGTTGTACGTCATCAATGACTTTTGCAACAGTATGCAAAGCTGTTCTTGACTAAACACTGCCTGCTGTTGCTATCTTTCTCCTTGTCCTCGTTCCTCTGATTGCTTTTCTTTTTTTGTTTTTTTTTTCCACCTCAAAGTAGTTGATTAATTACTTTTTCATGACCCTTTGCTCAGAGCTCTGAGCTTAAGCAGCCATCTTGCTTGGGCTCTCTGGCACCACCATAGTCATGTGGAATTCCTTACTTTGAAAAATATAAGAAAGTCATGTTATTAACAGTTTTACTTATGTGTTTATGTATTATGGGATGCTTACCCAGATCTATTGAGTAATTTAGTAATGGACACAGATCATATATTTCTATTACAATCCAATGCAAAACAGACTGCAAAATTACTTTACTCAGTTATCTACCTAGTCAAACTACTGATTAATGGCTTTTGCCACAGCAAAGGAAGGCACTGCTATGATCTTCATCCAAATAATTGCTGATGAAGGGAATACTATATCAAATGGCACTGAAATTCGGACTCTTCTTCCATCTTTTTGTGATATTATCTGTATGAGTGTTAAAGTCCTTAATTACAAGTTTATTACGGAATCCGCCATCTGCTCTCTCCTACAGCCAAATTAGACAATGCCAAAAACAAACTAATACTTAAACTGGATTATAGCCTCACAACTCTCATACTGCATTCACCACCAAATACCCACAGAATAATTTTTTTTAGAAAATAAAGTCTGCAAATTTATTCTTTTAGCATACCCCTTTATGCACAACTGTTAATTATTTGGCAAATCAGAATGACTGTTGGTAACTGACAGAGTCACATTTCTTCTTAATTCACTGATCTTCTATGTATTAAATCAAAGCTACTGCGCATCTCATGAAAACATACTTCTCATATAAGATTACAGCTATGGACTCAGAAGTACATAACAGTCTCATTCTGTCATGGCCACCTTATATAACCAATGCTGGAAAAAGATTGTGCTCCAGATACGAATCAGAATCATCAAACCAGTTACCTTACAAAGTCAAATATCAAGAATCTCTAAAGGTTTTCAAAGATGCCCTAAAATAAATCTAAAATATTCCAAATGGACATGCTTTTATGACAGTGGTTAAACTCTCATATTACTTGACAAGCTACACTTTACAAGTATACAACCATTACAGTATGTATTTACATTTTATTTGGTATAACTGATAGGGGCTATGTTGGACTGTACTGTGAAATGCTAACTGTCATTAATCTGTCTAATGCTATCAATATAACAATGCAACATTATTGCTTTTACCCTATTGTGTCTGTGTTCAGTGATACTAGGTCATAGCTGAACAGGGACAATAAACCAGACCACCTACCTGGTTATCAAATAATAAATCAATAAATACATCAGTAGTAGCGTACCACTTTTCTGATGTGCTGTATGTTTATATTCTGAATGTAGGTTGTAATTACCCCAACTATGTGTTAAATACAAAGGACTCATTCTACATACAGAAGCTGACATGGGATCAGTGACAGAGCAACAGATGGCACAGGATGAAATTGAAGAGAAGGTAACACAGGAAGATGGTATAGAACTTGCTATAGAATGCCCATGGGAAATGGAAAACAAGGGATGTGCCCTCAGTTTGGAAGAAAATGAGCTAAGAGATTTGCTTGATTTAATAAACATGGAAAGATATATCAAGATCAATTAATGAAATAGACTGCAGAAGGTTAATAAAACCCCAAAAGTCAGAAATCTGATAAAACAAATGAATGCAGTAATTAGGACTGCCCATAGAGATCTATGTGATATAACAGAAGTAAACAGGATATATTACTGTGTAGCTAAATTAATAACTGATAAAGTTCTACCACAAGAACACAGGGTAGTGAGGGAAAGGAAGGGGAGAAATTGAATACCATCATGGAAGTATCAAACAGAGAAAGCTATAAAGCAATTAAGACAAGAAGTGTCACTGTTAAAAGAATATAGAAGAGGGAATAGATCAATAAAAATACTAAGAAAGATGGATATGATTAACGCAATGCACAGTGTTAGAACAGACCAGGATCTATCATGTACTATTGCAAATAACAAACTAAAAATTTCAGTACAAGTGGAAAAACTTAGAAGATACACAGATAAATATAAATGAAAAGTACAAAATAAGCAATTTATTGATGACCCAAAAAAGTTTTATAGGGAATTGGGGAATAAGGTAAAAGGAATTGAAAGACTGGTAAAAAAGAGGAAGTAGATACATTTTGGAGAAATATCTATGAAGATCTTGTGGAACATAACAAAGATGCTAAATAGATAGAAGGAGTAAAAGAAAGAATATGTTTAAAGGTACAGGATATGAAATAGGATGAAGTAACAACCAGAGAGATTGAGACAAAGTTAAGAAAAGCCTCTAAATGGAAAACCTCAGGCCCAGATGCAGTACCTAACTTTTGGTTAAAAGTATTAAAATCTTTGTATGAGGATTTAGCCATGAGTAAGAACTATTTATATGCGCACCCCGAACAGACACCAACCTAGCTAACAACAGGCAAAACAATGCTCCTTCTTAAGATTGAACCTGCAAGCTACCCTAAAAATTATAGACCAGTAATTTGCCTTCCAACGACATCTAAACTATACATGGGAATTGATGCCAACAGAGTATATAGTCACTTAGGAAAAAAACTCAATTATGGCAGTAGATGAAAAGGGCAATAAAAGAAAGTCATATGGAGCAAAGGATCATTTGTTGTTAAATAAAGTCATAGATTGAGAATTGTAAAAAGGGAAGAGTCTAAGTATGGCATGGATTGACTATAATAAAGCATTTGATAGTATCACACATTCATGGATAGAAGAGTGCTTAAAAATGTATAAGATACACTCTGCACTGATTGACTACATTACAGTGGCCATGAAACAGTGGCAGACCACTTTGCAATTAAGCCATGATAAAGGGCCGATTATTATTACAGGGATAAAAATTTGAAGGGGGATATTCCAGGGTGACTCTCTGTCACCATTGCTATTCTGCCTGGCTATTAACCCATTAAGGTGTTTTACTAAGAACTTAGGTCATGGCTACAATTTGGATCCTGAAAAACAACGAAGTGTAAAGACTTCTCATCTTTTCTTTGTTGATGATTTAAAACTGTGTAGCTCATCAGACAAGAAACTGAAAGCACAGCTGCAGTTTGTCAAAACTTTTTCAGATGATATAAGAATGTCATTTGGTCTTGATAAGTGTGCAAAAGCAACCTTTAAAGCAGAAAAACTGCAGCACCAGGAAAGCATCAGTTTGGGACAAAAATGTGATTTAAAAGAACTTGAGCAAGAGGGAGTGTATAAATATTTGGGAATTGATGAAGGATCAACAATAAAACATAAAAAATGCAAATAAAACTTAGTAAGGAATACTTTAGAAGACTTAAATTAATTCTGAAAACAGTGTGGACGTCTAGGAACAAAATCCAAACTATAAACCAATTTGCTCTTCCTGTCCTTACAGTTTTGGAGTGACTGACTGGCCCCAAAATATGTTGGATAGGTTGAACAGGAAAACAAGAAGGAGGTTTCATGCTCACCAAATGATTTATAAAAATCAGTGCATACCCAGATTATATATTCAAAAACAACAAAAAAGAATGGCCAGCACAGTAAATGAGAGAATAAATGACAAAATGTTTATTGACAAAACATACCGGTTTCGGCTCCATGCCTTCTTCAGTGTAATAGCATTTTTATGATCAAACATCTTGATAAACATATAGTGCACTGATCACATCAATCACCTCATGAATAATTTAACACAATATTTAAAAATACGCAATATGTTTAACTCAGGTCTAAACTTACAATGTGAAAATAAATTATGATCACATAAAAATGTGATTGCTATAGATATAAATTATGTCTATAGGAATCACATTTTTATGTGATCATAATTTACTGGTTCATAGGTTCATAGGTTCATAGGTTGATACTAGGCTATCTGCCCTAGGGCATTTATAAGCCTAGCCAGAGTATGTTTGGCTTACACCACCCTTTTAGATTAGTTGACTGTGCCTCTGTATAGTAGGTCACAGAAGGTAGCCCTTTAAGGTTTGTTTACTGTACCTCTGTCAAGCAGCAACACAGAAGAGATCCCAGGGGTAAATGTACGATCTCCCATCCATTCATCAAGATTTCTCTTGAAGAGGGTCAGTGAGGGGCTCTGCCTGACAAGGATTGGGATTTTGTTCCAGAGTGAGGGGAGCCTCTGAGATATGAATCTGTCCCTCCAGCATGTCCTATTTATTTCTGTGCTGAGGTTCAGGTCCCTGGAGCATGTAGCTCTAAGGGATTTAGATTTCCTGAGGTAAAGCATGTCCATTAATTCTGGGTTGGACATGGCTTTATACGTCAGACACGGATCGCCTCTGAGTAGGTGGTACGCAACTGAGTAGAGCTGGAGTTTCTTTAGCCGAACTGCACAGGGCATCTGTTTGAGCCCCTTGATCCTCTTGGTGAGATAGTTTTGGGGTCTTTCCAGTTGCTGAAGGTGTTAGGTAAGGTACATCCCAAATGGGGCATTGTACTCAATTATGGGCCTGATAAGTGATGAGTAGAGGGGGCACAATGACCTCTCTTGATCTAGATGTGAACCCTTTCATGATAAGGTGGGCTATATAGAAGGTCTTTCTAACCACTTTGGCAACATGATTGTCAAAGGAGAGATTGCTATCTACTTGGGTCCCCAAGTCCCTAATTACTTCTTCTGTATTTAATGGATTACCACCTATGTGGTAATTTGTGGGCACTTTGTTTTTCCAAAGGGGATGACTATGCACTTTTTGGCATTTAGCTTTAGGCCATGGCTCTGGCACCAGTTATCCGTCTCTGTGAGACCCTCTTGGAGGATGCTTGTGTCAGTTGGAGAGTCGATTATAGCACCCAGTTTGCAGTCATCTGCGAACTTGGTCAGCCATAGTCCACCCGTGTTAGCTTGTTCCTCGGAGAAATATATACCGAACAAGAGAGGTCCCAGGACTGAGCCTTGTGGGACACCACTTGTAACTGGTTTAGAGTCTGACATGGCACCTGCTATTCTGACCATGTGGGTTCTATCCCTGAGCCAGTTTGCAACCTATCTTGTGACATAGGGGTTGATATTTAAGCTGGTTATCTTATTTATGATGCCCGAGTGGGGTATTGTGTAAAAGGCCTTTGCGAGGTCCAGGTAGGCTGTGTGGACTACTTTCCCTTCATCTATGGCTTTGGTAACTGTTTCAAGGAAGCCAGCCAGGTTCAAGAGGCAAGATCTGCCCTTAATGAAGCCAAATTGGTTAGGATCCAGTGTCTGGAGGTTCCCAATGTCTTTGTTTATGATTTCCATGATGATGCGTTCCATAGCTTTGCAGACCAGGCTAGTCAGGCTTATAGGGCAATAGTTTCCAGGGTCTGTTGTGGCACCACCTTTGTGGAGTGGGACCACTGTTGCTGTACGTCATTCCTTGGGAACATATCCTGTAGTAAGGCTGAGATTGAACAGTGACTTTATATGAGGGTTTAGTTCTTCTTGGAGCTCGTGTAAGACGCAGCCCGGGACACCGTCTGGTCCCATTGATGCTGCGTTTTTAGCTTTGGAGAGGTCACCTCTCACCTGTGCATCTGTGATCTCAGGATGGCTACACTCTATTGGGATAGACATTTGCTCTTTTGGGGGGGAGTGGGGAGGTTTGCACTGAACCTTTCTGCCAGAATGTTGGCAATGTCTGTGGGTTCAGTGAATTTTTTGTCATTTTGCACTAACTCAGAGCATATCTGGGAGTTGCCTCCCAGGTTTCTGACATAACTAAAGAAGGTCTTGTGATTATCTTTAGTGTCTTGTGCAATTTTTCTTTCAAAGCTGGCCTTAGAAGATTTTATGAGGGATCGTAGTTTCTTGCTAGTACTGATCAGTAACGCCTTCCCTTTTTGGGATTTTGATCTGTTATGTAGTAGCTTTCTCCTTCTGTTGTATAGCTTATTTATGATTTCATTAGAACAACAAAAAAATAGCACCCCTGCTAACCCTCTAACCAAACAAAAAATTATACTTAGAAATAAATCGTGGGAAAAATGGCGGTCCTCCAGACCAAACGATCACCAAATCTTCAAAGAACTCAGTAATGCTATACTTTCAGATAAAAAAAATTATAAAAAACAATCAAAAAACAAAAAAAAAAAAAAAAAAAAAGTTCAAAACTTCTATCAACTATCAATACCCTACCCCCAGTAGTAGCAAAACCACAAAACCCACAAAACATAGATCCTCTTAATAGCCAGCCAATCCAACTTCTTCCTTACTACTTCCATACAAAAAAATCAAAAATCTAACTTAACACCTTTCTCTTCCCAACTGCTCTTAAATAACATCAACAACTGCCTTGCCCGCCCAGCAACTTCAACCCATACCTACCCCCCCTACACATCTCTTCTTTTACAAAAACTTAAACCCCACCCCCCTCAGCTGATAACCTTCATGCATTTCTTCAAGTAGCAGTCCATAAAGAATGCTTTTGCAAAAGATATCTGCATTTTGGAGGCAAATCCACTTTTTAGACCTATAGCCTATAGCTTAGCCTCTATATAGCTAAAAGCAAAAAAAATACAAAAATAACTACAAATAACTATAAAACCATAACCCTTCAAAACAAACAACAACTCAACATTCAACATGGATTTAGACCTAGTACCTCCTCTCTCCTCCTTTCCTTTACCACACCATCAACTGTAATCGTAACAACAACAAACTAACCTCTTCTCTTTTCCTAGACCTGTCAAAAGCCTTGACATGGTCAACCACACACTTTTGAGAAGTGTGAAAATTTGCTTTGGATACCTCTTCCTTACCTTGGTTTCTTATCTTGAACCGACAACAAGCTGTACTCTGGAAAAATTGTCTATCTCTTGGCTAGGGGTGGGGACAGAATATGGATGTCCAGTGAGATATGTTTATGGTCTGATCTTACCAAAGAGGGGTATACCTCTGGTGTGGAACATAGAGACCCCATTTTGGTGATGACCAGATCCAGTATGTTTTCCCCTCTTGTGGGAGTGGTGACCAGTTGTTCCATAGCATTTGAGTTTATAAATTCTGGGAACCATTGGGCGAGGGTGTTTGGGCTTGAGTAGTTTTCCCAATCGATGTTTGGGTAGTTGAAGTCACCCAATATAATAGTGTTTGGAGAGACCTTCATATTCTCCAGTGTTCTCAGGAAAGCTGAGTGAGGTTCCTGTGTTTGGGAGGGTGGTCTGTAGCAGGCTACAAACTGAAAGGCAGTTTTGCCCACTGTTAGTTGCACATGGATGGTCTCTGAAGCTTCGTGCAGTGCCACTAGCCTGGAGGTGTGGGTATCTTTGATAAATATGGATACTCCCCCTCCTTTTGTGGTTCGGTCCGAGTTTTGGGGCCAGAAAGCATGGTATAAAGTATAGCCTGGTAGTGCTGGGGTGCTCTCGGGAGCCTTGAACCAGGTTTCTGTTACTGCACAGATATCGATATTCTCCATACTGAGGAGAGTCTTGAGTGCATGCATCTTGAGGTTTAGACTTCTGGTGTTGAGCAGCATTACCCTTAGTTTTTTTTTCTTTGTGTTGTCTATGGGGGTAGGTTTGTCTTTTGAGCCTTGCCTAAAAAAGGCACTATGGGGGAGGCAAGAGCCTTAGCCAGTATTCGAAAACCCAGGGGTGACAGGTGCAAGCCGTCCCTAGCGAAGCAGTGTGGGTTGTCGAGCATGTCATCCCAGGCTGACAGGCACTGGATCCCCTTTGAATGACACCAATACTTTAGCCAATTGTTAAAATTGAGGATTTTGTCTTTATACTGTAGCATCATTCTTGGTGAGGGTAAGATGCTACTCAAGGTCAGGGTCATACCGGCCTGGGCTACATGATCAAAGAGCTCCTGTACATCTTTTTTCATGTAGTCCAGGGAGGTACGTCTCAGGTCATTCACACCAGCATGGACAATGATGGAGTCATACCTGTACTTGCTTTGGAGTGACCCGAGTGCTTGTGTTATGTGGCGGATCCTGGCATCTGACAGGCAGCTTACAGTGACCTTCTCCTTGTTCAGCCTGGTGAGTGGGACGTCAGTGTGTCTGACAATAGAGTCACCTATTACAAGTGTATTAGGTGTGTTGTTTAGCCTTAAGGGCTGTGACTGTGTGGCATACTGACTTTGTGAGCCATGTGCTACGTGGAAAGATTAGGGTTGGTGTTTCAGGTTATGTCAGTTGTCGATATACTTGACAAAGACTGTACACATATGGCTTGCTGATATAGTTATTATTGTATTTTATTATAGTGGATTGGTCTAATATTGCATATTTTTTGATGTATATGTATGCACATAACATTACTGGTTCTTTTGACACACACTTTGGGCTTTTGTGGCCAACATATGGCTGAACATGCATTTTAATAAATGTTGAGCATAAGTGCTCTATGCTAAATTAATTTATGTATTTTTTTGGTTCACTCCTGCTTTGGTTCATATTTAAGAGTTTATCAGTCATTAATGAGTATTGGGCTAGTTGGGGCTAACTATTCTCTGTTATATTTATCATATGTTTTTTGCCCTGTTGTAACCATAACTCAATACTGTTTTTTTCTTTCTCATACATACCATTCACTGGTCTGTATTTGACATCTATATTAGATTATAATATCATTACATCATTCTGATCCTATAAAGGCAGCACTACTAGCATCAGCTGTAGGATACATATATTTTGTAATTTATATATATGTTTTGTTGGTTGACACATTTTATATATATATATATATATATATATATATATATATATATATATATATATATATATATATATTCATTTATGCATGTTGAGCAGAATTGCTACATGCAGGATTTATTCTTACTTATAGCCCGGTTTAGTATTGATATTTTGTTTATATGTAGTAGGTTTATTAATGTGTTTCAGACATATAGGACCTAGTGACTAATACCCTTACATTGTTGATATAGTGTTGTTTACATTTTGGTGTATATAATTTCATCAAAAATTGGTGTGAAGATTCTTTAATAACATGCATGCAAAGCAGAATTGCTGGATGAATCATTTCTCAAAACTATGCCAGCATCATTAAATAGTAATTAACCGGATGATCTGCTATCTGTGACCAAATATTTTATATAGCCAGCTATGTGTCATGATTTGTATATCTATTTTGAACATTCATTAGTATACATCGTTTTATGTGTACACTAGTGGCAGTTTGTCAGTGTGCTGTGTTTAAGGTGATTCATGAATATTTTTTATTTCATGTCATTCATACCAGTGGGTATTTGTATTTAGTTAGTGGGCATTTTTTTATTTTTTTATGTTTTTTTTGATTTTTGGCAACTCATTACAATGGATATCTTTATTATACATGATGGATCTGCTTACGATACTACAGGATTTGTTGATAAGAATGATCTTTAGGTTTTTGGTTTTGATAATGAGTGTACTAGTTCTGAGAATTCAACTTCTACAGTTCAATGCACAAATATTTTTTCTAAACTGACTAAATCTATGAAAAAAACTTAGATCTAATGTGTGGCATTTACGACTATTTAAGGCATATAAACTCTGAGGTATTACACTCAGTGGGTTATGCATTAGATTACAACCATTAGTTGGAAAGGCTGATGACACATTAACCAGAGAATGGTTATATTCTTTTTATGAATGAAGAATATCTAGTTCAATATCAGCAGTTACCCAAGTATGTGAGGAGGCTAAACTAATAGAGACTCACTATTTATATAAGACATTATTTCAGAAGCTAACCAAAGGTTTTATTGATTTTGAAACACAGTTAAAAAAATAGAAAAATTCGAAAATACCATATGAATTTATGAGATTACAATTTGGGTAGACCATTTGTCCAATACAAAAGAGTCCAATTCTCTAAACAAGATAATTTGAATATGGGAACCAAAAGGAAGTGACTCAGATCTATTCTCAAAAAGCACAGTAATCCATCTACTAGTGATACCTCTGGAGATGATTCATCTTCATACACTGACATTGAATTAGATTATAAAGAAGTGTCATCAAAAAACAAAAGACGTAACATTACTTTTAAAGCAACCAACAATCAGTCCACTACATTTAACCCTTTAGGGCCAGAAGGAGGGGTGGCAGAAAACATCGATCAAGCAGGCTCATTAGAGACATTTCTCCATCTTTTGATTCCTTGTTAGTAGGACTTGGCAATATACATAATATCTCTTCTGTCAATTTATCCGATGCTGAGATAAAACTACTCAACAAGGGTCTGAATTTCATACCAGGTTTTGTTGCGGCTGAAAAAGATTTTGTTAATGATGTATTATCATTTTGCAGGAATTTAAATCTGAAACTGTTTTTTGAAAAATTTACACCAGTCCTTGACTCATAATCTAGCTTTAGATTTCATAAGCCTACATTTATTCCTCCAGTTAACAAACACAAAGAGATTTTTCAAAAATTAATTCTTAAAGATTTGCGTTTTTCTTGTGAATTGTATACTACACAAGGGTGGCATAATTTAACAGCTGTGTAAAAACATGCACTTAGCAATTTTCAGCACAATAAAAATGTAGTTATTATTCCAGCTGACAAGGGTGGTTCAGCTGTGGTTCTAGATCAATCCATGTATTTGGCCAAAGCAGATAAACAGCTCTCTGATGATAGGTTTTACATCAAAATGGTCATTGATCCCATCTATAAGTTCAAACAAGAAATATATAGTTTTCTACAGTTAGCTTTAAGTGAAGGCATAATCAATAAACAAACCTTAAGTCATTTAACTGTCTTAGACCCCTTACTCCAGCATTTATATTTTCTCCAAAAGATACACAAAAATCCACAGGCACCACCAGGTAGACCAATAGAATCTGGTCATGGATCTTTGACCAAACCACTGTCTGCCTTTCTAATTGTTTATTTGAAGCCTCTACTCGTATATTAAATAAGTTAGAATTCAAAACACCACCCAGTTCTTGAACATCATTTTGGATTCTCAACTAGAACCAGGATAGATCATGTGCATGCCAGATGTCAAATCATTATATACGAGTATACCCCATTGGGCAGGTTTGACTACCTTACAATATTGGTTGGATAAAATTTTCTTATACAGTCTTGGATCCAATATCTTTTTGGTATGCTTAGTGGAGCATGTGTTAACTAAAATGTGTTCTATATTGATGACAAGTGTTATTTACAGTTAAAGGTTACTGCGATGGGTGCATCTTTTGTACCCATCTATGCTGATTTATTTATGGGTTATCTGGAACAACAAATTATTTAGGATCATGACCACAATCTATTTCTGGATGAAATTGATATTTGGAGAAGATATCTTGATGATTATTGGCTCATTTGGAGAGCTGACCCAGGATATCTCCAATAATTTGTTGATTATCTTAATGAAAACAAGTGGGGTATAGAATTTACAGTCCATTATGATACAAACTGTATCTCCTTTTTTGGATGTCCTAATAACCCATTTAGATGATGGTACTCTATCTAGTGATGTTTACAGAAAACAATCCAGCTCCAATAGCCTATTACTTGCTTTGAGTTGCCACCCAAATCACATCATACGCAATATTCCTAAATCCCAGTTTTTTAGGATATGTCATATATGCTCCAATATAGAGACTTTTGAAAGTTAGAGACAAGATTTTATAACTAGATTTTGCCACAGGAGTTATAATCAACATCAAGTCATTCAGGCTAGTGCATTAACACATATCCAGGATAGGAATAATCTAGTACAATATCAACAGCACAACAGAGACAATAATGATCTCATTAGATTAATTACGACTTATGCATGCAATACACATAGGTTCATTACTTTGATCCATAACCATTGAAATATTCTAATGGCAGATGAATGTCTTTCCAACATGCTGGGTGATGTGTCATTTTTCATTTAGGAGAGAAATAACATTAGGGGGCTTTTTGAATCACTATAAACATAATTTACGATCTGTTGCACTTCAACAAGGTACATTGGAAGGTGGGTCTCTATCTGGTTGTATTCCTTGTGGTCACTGTACTTTTTGAAGGTATGTTAACAAAACCAAGGATTTCTCTAGTAGAAATACTTCAAAAATATTTTATATCAATTTTTTGCAAATTGCAATTCTGATTGGATTATATATCTTGCAACTTGTACTTGTTCAGACTTTTATGTCGGACAAACTTCTTGACCACTCAAACTGCATATATCTGAGCACTTGAGTGGCATTAGAAACAAAAATATCTCGAATGCTCTGTATAAGCATTCTATACCGCATCCAACAGCAAGCTTTACACTTTCTATCATTGATAAAATTATGGGGAATAGAAATATGAAAACTGGTTGGCATAATTTTCTGAATAAAAAAGAACATACATGGATTATTAGACTTGGTGGTCTCTTTTCACCTGGTTTAAATGAACATCTTTCGTAAAATTTGTCAGTTCATAACCAGTTAAATATTTTTTATATAATATTTCTATATAACATTAATACTCTAGTTCAATAGTTTTATGTCTATAGGAATCACAATTGTATGTGATCATTATTTATTTCCACATTGTAAATTTAGACCTGAGTTAAACATATTGTGTATCTTTAAATATCATGTGTTAAATTATTCGTGAGGTGATTTGTGATTGGTGCACTATATGTTTATAAAGATGTTTGATCATAACAAATGCTATTACACTGAAGAAGGCATGTAGCCAAAACCGGTATGTTTTGTCAATAAACATTTTGTCATTTATTCGCTCATTTACTGTGCTGGCCATTCTTTTTTGGTATTTGAATACTTTCTCAAGGCCATTGCACTTGCCACCTGAAAAATATTTTGTTTGGATTTAAGATTATATATTCCCCATTCCGATGGAGGGGATGGGCCTCCTTGAAATTGATTACATGTATAGATCTGCAATCGTAGAACTCCACACGTATCTGCTGACCTCATAAGACAAAAATATAGTGAAAGTTTTGAAATATGAGGAGAATAAATCTAACATGACTTCTCTGCTTAATTTCGCAGAAGCATATCAGCATCAAGCAGGAATGGAAATCAAACCAGAAGTAGAGAAAAATATGGCAGCAACTGAATGTGCCAAAAAACAAAAGAAAAAAAGTAAGAATATAAGGTGAATGACCAGATGAGAAGGCAAGAAATGTGGAAAAAGCATAAATATAGTTGCAAGTATAGAAAGCATCTGGAAGAACCTATTGTTGATTAGGAATGAACACAGGAATGGCTAAGGAGAGGCAAATTCAAACTAAGAGATAAAAGGTTAATAATGGCAGCCCAAGATAGTGGGCTACATACATGCTGGTTTACAAAGTCCATCGAACATGTCAAAGAAACAGACAAATGTAAGTTTTGTAAGACAGAATTGGAAACAGTCACACAACTCGTTGCTGGTTGTGACACACTAATGGCAGAAGGACTGTATACTGAAATGCATAATAATGTGGCAAGACTGTTGCACTGGGAATTCTGCAAACATTATGATATTAAAGTGGCTGAAAATCACTGGAAACATGAGCCACAAAGCATCATAGAAAATGATGAAGTTTATATCACATGGGATCACCCATAACAGACAGTTCAAAAGATAGATGCTAGAAAACTGGTCCAAGAAAAGAAGACAAGAGTAGCATTGATCATTGAAATTGGTCCACCCAGTGACTACAGTGTCTTGCATACAAAGAGACACAAAGTCATAAAATATCAAGATCTGCAGGCAGAAATGAGAGGAATGTGGAATAAAGATACTCAGACAGTTCCAATAGTAGTTGGAGCAACGGATCTTATAAAAAAAAAGAATCTACAATTGTGTTTAGATATGTTACCAGTCCATGTAACCCTGTACGAATTGCAGAAGGAGTCATTACTGAGCACATTGCGCGTGCTGCGAAGAGCAGTTTTGGCTGACATCAAAGACTGAAACAATACTAATTTCATGAACTTTAATTGTACTTTGACTTAGGAATAGAGTCCCTTCCCATCATAGTATTAGAAACCCAAAAAATTGGAGAACTTAAAAAAGATCAATAAAAGTAAAGATGTACTGGATAGTGATCTGAAATTATGTATAAAAGAACATGTGTTTGGTTTGGTATAAATGGTCGTATGGTTTATTTTTTATTTATTTGTCCTTTGGTAACTGGGGAAGTTCAAATGAGGCAATGGCCCATTTTTAGCAGAGACCTGGGGAGTAAAGCTCCACAACAGATTTAAAAGCATTTAAACAATAGTCGATGAGTAATTATCTACAGGAGGAAAAAGCCCTAGAACAGATTAAATGTTTTACAATAATCTGGGGAGAAAGGCTCCACAAACCACACACAAAACATTTTACAATAGCTGATAAGTAATTATATGCAAAGGAAAAATACCCACGATAAATAAAACTAAACAGATTGAAATACATTTACAGAATATTGCTAGGTTAAATTGTAATCAAGTATATAATATGTACTGCAAGTAGCAAAACACTTTGCAGAAGTGGACAGCCTATGTCAAGTAAACTAATGTATATTAATATATGGCGGGAGTAATAGAGTATTCTGTTGCCAAGACAGACAGAGTAATAGAATGGTATGAGAGGGAATAATGTGCAGGAGGGAAAATTAAGGGCATAGAGAGAGAGTGTTTATTATTAGAGATATGGAAATGTTATAGAAGGGCACGAGAGAGGAAAATAAATAGTAGAAAGTGTTGACTTAAGCGGTAGAAGAGTATACATTAGTAGTAAAGTATCGGTAAGGTGAGAGTTTTTTTGATGTTAGGCCATAACTACCTGGCAAGATACAGAGGTGGTAGTGAATTCAGAATGAGAATGGCATAGTTATTGTAAATAGGTGGTCAGGCATCTGTTTTGAGGGTTGTATATGTACAGGTACAGGTGTCACATACATTTTTGTTTTTAAACTGTTCTTAAAATTGGAAAGGTTGCTAATAATATGTTTGAGGGATGAGGGGCTAGAGTTCCAGGAGTGGGCTACATGGCTGAAATAGAGAAAGGTTACTGCTTACAGGTGTGGTTTGTAGGTAGTGAGGAACATTTTGTTTTCAGATGTAAGAGGCCTAGCAGGGATGTATGTGTACAACAAGTCTAGCAGGACTTTCCTTTGTTTTGGTTTGTATATTAATTTGTGGACTAGGATTATATATAAAACAGAAGAGCACTTGCTGAGTTGTCTGCTGGTAGTCTGCATGCAGTGCCAGCTTGAATGTACAATCCTTTCTGTCTCTAGCATACAAGGAACTGTATCTAGGGCAGAATACAAATAAGCTAACTTGATGTTGGATAAGACACAGGTGGGTGGAGTTTCATTAACCTTGCTTGACAAGATAAGCAAAATAAAAGGCTTATTGTACTGCATTATTGATGAAGAATGAAAGCCCAGTCAACATGCAACTTAATATATTCCTAAGGTAATAAAAAAAAATAAAATAAATAAAATAAAAACGTTACTTGAGATCTGTATTTATTGAATGGATGACCTACATTTAAGATGGATTTGCTCTATAAAAACTTATTAGTAACAAATGGCTTTGCTCGGTATTAACAACCTGAAATTTAAATAGACTTGTCACAACCTCTGAATGGACGATGCCCTGTTATGTAATGAAATAACACATGACCAAAACAGAAAGTGCTTTGCTACTGAGATGGTAAGACTGCTGTTTGCTACTCTCCGCAAGACAAAAGAAAAAAAAAAAACTTTTTTTTTTGTGGTGGGGGTGGGGTTAAGAATATCTTTTTCCTAAAGCACAGTACATAAAAATATTCACAGAAGTTTAATTATCTTATGGTATGAAAACAATTAAGAAAAGTCATTTTTGGCAACAGTTCATTCAGTGACAAACTACACAGAAATGAAACTATTCAATAATGAGAGGAGGCATGTTTCCCACAAAGTTGTCTTTTCTTCAACCCTGTGCTTTTTAATGTTTTTTTTTTGTTTGTTTTTTTTTTCCTAGGTGCATTTTTCTACCTATGCCACACATCCATCAAACCTTCAAGGCATCCATGAAGGGTTTTTGTGTCTTATCAACATCCTGGCAATAAGGACATTTTGCATGGCGCGACTCCTCCCCCCCACCGAGAGGGGGACAAGCTGCTCATGTCACTGATGTGTGTTTGTGTGTTGGGGTGGACAAATGTTTTTTTTAATTGTTTTTCCTTTTACTTTTCATATAATAAGGTGCGCAATCTTGTCCACTCACTATGAGAGCTACCACCTTTGTGATGTCTTGATGACCCATAAAACTGCTACCAGGATGTGCACTCATCATTCTTCGAAAAGATTGTGGCTGCATGCATCCTGGTCTAAAGTGTCCTTCCCCAGGATAGCCAAGGGCATCCTTCCCTACCAGCTCCATCACGTGCTCAATCTGGTAATAAAACTAGGGTTGCCTGGGTCATACACAGGGCTTTAGCCATGTTTTGCAACCAGAATGGCTTTTTAATACTTTTTATCTAAATCCACCCACTTCTCTAAGTAGCTAAGATTGCATCACAATTTCCTTTTCTGTTTCTTAATTCTGTCCTTGTCTTATACTGTTATCTTTTGCCATGTACTACTTTAACTGCAGAGTTGGCTTTGCCCTGTACTGTCAATAGCCTCTTCAAATAAGTGTGTGCTGTGGCTTGAGCTGTGGCTAAAATGATCTCTGGTCCAGCCCACTTAGCCAGTGATTTGATAAATTAAAAAGTAAAAAAAATCATTTTTTTACGTTTCGGATATTATTTATTAAATATTACTCACTGTTTGTATTGTGTGTGCCACAAACCCATGACTTTCTTTCTTCCATTATACTCTAAATTAAACTTCCATGACATTTCCATTTAGCTCATCTTTTTTCTATTATCAACACCTTCATTTTTGTATTAATACATTCACTGCATAAGCATTTCCATGCCTGTCATCCATTTTTCCTTTCACAGAACATTTTTGTTTAGCTACCTGATTACCAGCCTACATGATTCCATTACTATGTCACATAGAGTAGTGCATGGTTCCATTATTATGTTACAAAGGCATGGTTCTTAACTATGCTATAAAGTGCAAAACATGGTTCCATTATTATGTTACATAGTGTAGTGTATGGTTTCATTATGTTTCATAGTGTAGTCTGTGACTGCAGTTCAGTGAAAATTTTCCCAGTCCCTACAGAAACGAG
>NC_056739.1:1354379569-1354574569 GCF_019279795.1 Protopterus annectens
ACACTTCTTAGTAGTTGCATGCATCGTGTTTCTCTGTCTGCTGCTACACCCAGCTTTCAGTGCCTGTCAGTGTTGCAGAGAATCAGGCTGACTTCTTTACCTGAGAAAGAATAAGCTAACCATGACCACTCACTCCCACGCTCCTCCATAGGCTCCATCAGCAACAAAGTCTCTAATAGATCTGGATCACCCAAGAAACACACAGGGCTTTACCCCTATACGCTACAAAAATCAACCATTTTTCATCTATTTGCACTTTAATAGACATTTTAGCTTTCACTTGTTCATTTTGGCACTTTCTGTTAACATGCTTTTGTATCTTCACAGATAATCCAACTAAAAAATAAAAAACTACCTACTATTACTTTCATTTCAAAAGATAGTACTGCATTACTAAATGTACTATAAAATCTCATATTTCCATAAGAAATGTATAACTTTGGACTTCTGAAAATGTGGCAAGTCTCCCCAAACCTGTGGGGTTCCCTTAGTCCCTCTTCATTTTTGTGAGCCAGTGCATATGAGAGATGAATAATATTAGTTATACTTATTTAAAATATTCAGTCCTTATTTTTTTCCTTAGGCATTATAGCTTTCTCACATTACTGAATTTCTTTTTGCATTCATTAATAATATCCTTTGTACCTCTATCTGGGATTACAGTACATGCCATAATGGTATTTTATAAGGAGACCAGTCATTTAGGACATAGTGGATATTTTATCTTAATTGCACCTAAGTATAAATTTATTAAGAGTAACCCATGTGACACCACCAGCTGGTAACTGTATGCCCATAATCCTTACTGTTAATTGTTACGCTGTGAAAGACAGGAGTCTAAATCAGACAGAGACTCATGGATCTTACTGATATTCTCTCTCTGTTACTTGTGAGAGTCTAAATAGGCTGGGTATATGTGGGTATGTCCTTCATATGCTCCAAATAACTGAAGTACCATATCCAGCCACAACACTGCTGTGGTACTGTTGCATGTCAGTGTTTGTAGACATGCCACAAAGGCCTTAATGGAACAGGGCTTGCAAAATTAGAAGAGATTTATTTGGAGTTTCTGGGAACATGGAAGGCTAGAAAACATGGAGTTGGGATGGAGAGGAACACGTTGTGGTAGGGAAATTAATAGAGTATGCATTTGGCAGTGGCAATTTCAGAGGTGCTGTCGGTTAGCAAGGAACAATTTGTAGAGGGAGTGTATGTACACAGTGACTCTGCCATGTGGAACAGCTTGATTGGTGCCAACAATTAAAACTACGTGGTGGTTACATTTTCTTTTCTTTTCATACTTTGCTGTCATCGGGTTGCAACAATGAAGAAACTATTTTTACTAAGTTAAAAAAGTACTTTGCAAAAGCTATAGCAGTACCATGACTTTTTCATTAGTGTGCACATGTGCGTGCATGCGTGCAAGCATCTGGATGTGTGTACATTTGTGTACATGTATGAATAATAATATCTGTGATACAGGCTTCTGCAGGATTGTTGGGTGCTTGCCTGTGCCACTGTTTAAACTATACAAATGAGCAGCTCACAAATATGCCAATGATAACCCGATGAGATTCAGTGCCATGCTAATTAAACATGATTACAATTTACACTATTACAGAGTAACACAACTTTTCCTTTCTGTGCAAAGAAAGTTCCACTGCTGCAAATGTGTATGAGTTCCAAACAACACAGGAGGTATAAATACTTGGCAATCAGGAAAAGCTAATGCTTTTCAGAATAGATTTTCCTTCTTTAGTAACACAATTTTAGAACATTTTGTGGTTAGAAAAATACAGAAAAGGTTCTAAAAGATCAATCATTTTTCTATAATTTGATCCCCATTGTAGAATAAATGCTAAAGAAATATCCAAAAATGGAAGAAATGAATTTGAAAAGTAGCAGCTGCTCTTAGGGAAAAAAAAAAAACTTCCATGTCCCTAAAAAATGTCACTGTAGAAATTAAAAGGTGACACCAGTTTTGTTAAGATCAAATAAGACATCACTGAAGGAAGCGCACTGTAATGGCACACTAGTATGATTCTTCATTTAAGTTCTTTCACTGTGATCAAAGGCAGTTAAGCGGTCTCAGTGTTGAACTGTGGCTGCTTAAATGGTTTCTTTGAGTATTTTTGCATGTTTTAGGAACTGTAGAAAGGACTAAGTTTAACTCTTTGCTCCAGTCTAGAGTATTTCAGTTTCCCCCCCCTGAAGTCTGTATTTTTTTTACTTTAGTCCTCATCTTTGGACCTTTGAAGGATTATTTGTTTTCATCATTAACTCCACAGACATTTCTTTTTTGCTTCTAAACTTTAGTTGAGGGGGATGCCAATGAGTGTATTGTCTGGGGTACCAACTGACCTAGCTACAAGCTCTGCTTATCTTCATACAGAAATCAGTATAGTGGATGGTTAAATGCATGGTAGAATATTCCACTAACTTTGTTGCAAGATGCAACAATGTGTCAGATACTCTCATGGATAATTATATATGAAATGCCCCAAATAACATATTAAATACCAGTTTTAAAATTACTACATTCACATTAAATCATAAGTACAGCTCCATAATATATAAATTAGTATTATCTTATCATAGGCTATAGTGACCTTTGAGTTTTAATATAAAGTAATATGATCCACTGGACAAACCCCTCAAAATGGGAAATATGAGACATTGCCCTCCCTAAAAAAAAAGAAAAAAAAATCATTTTAGTTGCTACACAAATACTGATCATATCTCTCAGCAACAAATCTGGACAAAGTAATAAATAAAAGTGGGACAAAGGTCCAAAAATAGGGACAATTTTTTAAATAGTGCTCTTACAAACAGAAAGTTGATAGACCAACAGATTTTACATTAGCATGAATTTTCTGAAGGTTATGAAGCCTGAAATTCAAATATCTGTCATTATTTTCTAACATCAGTCTTTAATGACTTGCCAGTAATTTGCCAGAAAAACACAATTTTATGAAAAATGGAGTAAAAATTTGATGCAAAAATCTGGGCATTCTGCAAAAATATCTACAGTTGAAAGGTATGATACTGATTTGCATTTTTTCTTTAAAAACTGCATTTGGACATTAATCCTGCAGTGGTGTGGCCTGCATTTTCAACTGTTGATTCAGTTCCTCACCATCTTAATTTTCAACCAAGCCATAATGTGCAACTTTAATAAACTAAATAATGAAGCCTTTTATTTAACACACCTTAGATGACTGACCATAACATGACTGCTTTCAGATCTTCATTGTGTCATGTTATTTCTACGTATCTTGGTTTCTATTTACTGTACAAATTATGATTTTTGCAGAAACTATTTCTTTATTTGTCTTTGTTGATAGGGACTGTCGAACTGGGCGAAGCCCTATTTCTAGCAGAGACCTGGGGACTAAAGCTCAGATATTCATGACAAAACAGGTTTTTAAACACAAACGTACAATGATAGTTCTTAACTTGTCGGGATGCAAACAGGTAGTTGTTCTGTAGTGACACCATACAAAGATAAAATACATTTCTTGTGTGGTGACATTATATATTATATTAAACTTCAAATATAAAACATTTAGTTTGCAAACAATTCATGTGCTATATATCTGACAAGCAGATATTGACTTATAAGACATGGGTAAGAATAGCTATAGTCTATGTTAGCAATAAATAAAATTGAGTTAAGGAATGAAACATCAATAGGTAGGCAGATAGTATTTAAAACTAGAAGAGGGAGAGACGCATTGTATAGCTGAGGAGTCAAGGATGCTGGGATAGTAAGGTACATACTGAGAGTAATATGTAAATGTTTTAAAAAAAAGTTTCCTTTGAACAAAATGCATTTATAGAGACTTAAGTGTTGGTATGTGCCCATTATTTAACCATGTGTCTACTATGCAGCTTCATCTTACAAAATCAACGGTTCTTTAGGCCTTCTAAGGGTTTCAGTGCTTGAATGATGCAGTGCCATTTCAGTAATGCTAGCTGATGTTTCCACATAAACACATACATTTGTGGCAGACAGAACCTAGTGAGAAATATGCTTTTATGAAAAGGTTGGTGGAGTGAATAGCATTGGTGTATCACATACATGGTGTGAGAGCTGTTTTGTGTCCTGTGAAGGGTTTGTGCCCTTTCAGGATGAGCTTCTATGCCTTGCACCCATTGAATGTCAGGATAGTTTTGGGCACTAACGTGAGTGAGTTTAAAATGGAGAATGAACAAATGAATGAATGAGTATAACGATACGCACAGATGTAAGCAGACATTCTAGTTATAACTGCATTTTATCCACTTACTGTATTGTTTTAGCGGTTTCAAACGATTTTCACCAGAGCAGTAGGAGTGGTACATATTTATTTTCAAAATGAATTTATGCAGTAGCATGTTCGGTTGAGTGCATCATAACAGCCTAAAGCACAAGTCAGTCATGTAGTATATCTTATGTATCAGAGACAAGAGTTCATGCTTTGCAAATATTCACTGATATGTATATTTCCTGCAACCCGCCCCCCTTTGCCTGTTTCTAAATGAATTTGCCTAGTAATATGGGCCATCATGTTCTACAGGATTACTGCTACAGACATACAAGTAGACCTATTAGGATAAGTTTATTTGCCAAAGGAGTGAAAAATCTTAATCAGCAAGCATTTGCTATTATCATATCCATATTTGCATTGAAATTAATTGTACTGTGTTAGAAGCCTGTCGCTAACTGAGGAGTTGTACACTAGTCAATATGTTACTTCTAGAAATTACTATTTTCTGTTAGCACTTCTCACTGCAAACAATGTCAATAATGTACCAACTTTGAAATGTTAAATAAAGCACATTCTAATAGGCTGTCCTAATCTACAGTTACATAGATAACAGTAGATTTTCACTGGCCAGGCATAAAACCATTTGCCAGTTTGTCCTCAGCAGTACCTCACCCACAAAAGATACCAGATTCACCAATGCCATTGTAAATATTTTTTTATTAATTACATTTTGTCATGCATAAGTTAGAGTTTATCATTTATTAAAATGCCATACTTTATCCTGTATAATCTAAGAATTTATCAAGCCGGTAACCACATAACTCAAAACAGCACAATAGCTAATTTATCCATACTCCCTGTTGAGTGGGTGTCAAGATTATGGGCCCAACCAATCCTGCCTGTTCTTTCAACCTAGTGACATAGTCCCATTGCCCCCCTCAGCAAACTGGCCCCTGGCTGCACAAACCAGGCACACCTGTCTTGAGACTTGTCTCAGTGACTGTGAATTCCAAATGGGGAGCAGCCTGATCAACAATTTTATTTAAAATGTTCTCGACTTTTCTCAGTCTGGATGGTTGACAGCCTCATATCATATTCCACGAGGAACAGCATCTGACCCCACAACCTGTAATCCATGTCATAAATGTTGAATGGTGGCTAAGTCTGTCAAAATGACAGACAACAATTTACATTTGGGGATCATACCTAAATAATTCCCAAATAAAAGTACTATAAGGGTATGTACCTGTCAAACTTCAAAACTCTTCTTTGACAGCATTGGCAGTAGTTGCACTCAACTCATTCCTGGGAATTCTTTGCAAATTACTTCATAATTTTGAGGTCACAATCCCAGGTTCAAACATCCTTTCCAGATTTTTGTTCTGCTGATAGCTTGATAAAGGAATGCCCCAGAATAAATATACACGATTAATCTAAAAGGAAAGCCAAAACACAGTGATAAATAACCACAGCCTATGAAAAATAACAGATACGTGTCAGGCATTAGATGACCATCTCACAGCCTTTTCAATTATTTCAGACTGGCCTTGTAGAGCTAAATTTGATGCTCATCCCAATCTAACTGAATGATAACAACTAAAAGAAAAAGAAGAAACATTGATGAAGTAGATCACTTTGTAAACATATATTAAGATAATTTGGCATTAATTACGAAACATTGGGAAAAGAAAATACCAAGCTTTCCATTTTAAGGGGGATGAAAAGGGTAGGAAGGGCAGTAAACCAATACACTGGGCAAATGAAGAGATTTACTGATCTGTCCATTATGACTTGATGCCTCCAACCAATCTTATGAATCCAAACTATAACATCATTAACCACTGTAACCTGTTTCGATCTCAAAGACCCCAGCATTTTGCTGACACAAAATGCTCTTGCATACATCCAAGTACATAACTTAGCCCAAGTCACACAAAAGTCTGATAATTAGGTGATGTTGCATGCACACCTGATAAAATTGATTTCAGCAAACATCACCCTATGAGACCCTATTCGACACAAAATCTGACTTGAGTTCCTTGGAATCTATCGCAACCATTCAATATTCTAGCCAGCACCAAATGCTTACTAACATTGTGCAGGTTAAACTAATCACAGATAATTGTACTCTGATATTTGAAGAAGCCTGACATTTGGCTCAACACTATGCTAAGCAATGCAAAATTAACTGAACTGAACAATAGCCATCTTCCATTGAAAGGGTAATACAAAATGAAATTTCTGATGGCTGTTTTACAGATCTTATGGGTGTTAGGTTCACATTACAAGTATTTTATTCACCCCCAGTGTACTAAATGTCTTTGAGAATGAAAGTGGTTAAAGCAAACACACTAAAAGTCGGCTGCCAAAACTTGGTACCTGCAGATGAGAGTGAGTCTGGCAGCAGATTGGGACTTCCTGATATGTTCTCTGCGCAAAATGCATACACTTAGTCACACTAGAAGCATTAACACAGACTGCACCTGCAGTGACTTGGATGACTTCTTGATCAAAACTTTCGAAACAGTTTTATCTGATCTAAAAATCCCATTCCTGTTGCATACTTGCTGCTGCCATATATATATATATATATATACAACTTCCAATAAATGTCTTTTTTTTCTGTCCTTAGTCCATTGATGAGGCCAGGATGCTGAGGACCATTACCCCCTAAAATAAATCCCTATGTCAAATACCACACTGCATCTGTAAATATCACCCAACTATCCTGCTGAAAAGATCTCCTATTAAAATCTGCCAAGACGATTGACCTTAACTAGGTTAGGGTTGGTATTATGGTTAAGGTATTTACCTTACAAACATAAGGTACATGCTTTTATTCTCACATTTGGTCAACATGACTAAGCTTAAAAAGGTCCCCTTAGGGAATTAGCAAAATAATTAACTATGAAGAGTTAAAGTTGACTTAAATGATGTGACCTAAGAGGTAACAAGTTCATTCTGCTTAAGGGGTAGGCTTTGGCATACTAGCCATGGTTTTTACCTCATGGGCACAAGGTTCAGGATTTGATTTTAATCTAGGTCTGTTGTCTAGTCTTGAAATGGCCCTTCAGAGCAATTAGTCTAGTATTTACCTATGAACCTATGAACTACAGATCTATTCTCATCTTCCTACTGTGAATGACTCTATGGTGCTTCTTGGTACTGCTCTGCAGGAGACTGGATAATGTTCAGATAAAATCACTCTCTAGGTCCATCTTTCTTAGGTTTCAATCCCAAAGGAGAAACTCTGAAAACCTCAAAAGGAAGGTAATGGCAAGGGCCACATGAGGCTGTTGAACCACTTCTAGAAGAGTGTGTGTGCTTGTCTCAGATGTGTTCAGAGGTCTATTAGCACATGAAGCTGCTGCACAACTTCTGGTTGTGTGAGTGAGTGCGTGTGTGCATGCATGTTTGAGTGAGTGCATACATGCATGCTTGCGTGCGTGAGTGAGCGAGTGTCTGAGATGTGTTAGCCACATGAAGTTGCTGTACTACTTCTGGTTGTGTGAGCGAGTGCATGTTTGAGGAAATGAGTGCATCCATGAGTGAGAGAGTATCTGAGATGTGTTAGCCACATGAGGTTGCTGCACCACTTCTGGTAATGTGTTTGTGTGTGTGTGTGTGGGGGGGGTGGACTTTCAATGTAGCTGTATTTATGCATGTGATCACATTTTCATGCATTGCATGTAGCAATGTAACATCCTTCCAGGGATACGGTGGATCAGTACTTAAATTATACATTTTGCAGATACCATTTTTTCACAAACCAGATATTTTTAGTGCTTTAACTTTTTAAGCAACTGACTGACAAGATGGCATTTCTGTTGATTATTCCATTATGTTTCATGCTTTGTATTGGTAAACTGGACATTTTTTTCCTGGTGAAAAACAAACTTACATAATTTTAAAAAAAGAGTATGCAATACTTTAAAAAGCATGTGAGTTCATCCACCCATCCATCCATCCATCCATCCATCCATCCATCCATCACCCCCATGTTTTGCACATAGGAGTCTGAGTTTCACATCAACAATGACCATCATTGAGGGACAATGTTCACACTGCCAGGTGGCTAGCCCTGCTGCAGTTCTTCTGTAACACAAACATTCCTGCTGACACTTAAGACCAATTTAGACAGTTTAATCTACCTACTATATGTCTTTGGAATATGGGAGGAAAACAAAGCACCCAAAGAAAATACATGTGATCACACAGAGAACACACAGACACAGCACAGAAGGCAATGTCAGCTAAGACTCAAGCTTGAAATCATATAAGAGATTTTAGTGAAAGAGTAAATACTTTTGAAAACATTTCAGAAATGTATTGGCTCTCAGAATGATTCAAAATACCATTCAAGTATTCACCATAACTTGATTTCGTGACAGAAACCCAGATTTCCTAACAAAGACCCTGATTTCCTGGCAGCTGGCAACTCTAGACAGAGCACAACTAAGATAAAAACAAAGTAAAAATAAAATGCTTCTAGGACAACTATAAACTGGACTATTACCAGATACAGCATCAGTAGATCAATGACAACTTATTTCTTTTTACGGCAAGAAGCTGTAAAGGGTGAAGGATTAACCTCATTACATGTACTCAGGACAATATTTGTTACTGCCAACACAGTAGTGCATCTGCTGGTAGCAAAGAATAATAGTTTGTCCTTCAAATGAAACATTAATCCTCAGTTCTTTTCTGACCATATTCATCATTTTAAAGGTGAAATTAATATCTTCTTTGAATGCAGTGTAAAAGAACATAGTGCGTGTGTGTGTGTGTGTGTGTGTGTGTGTGTGTGTGTGTGTGTGTGTAGATTATATATAAATATATACATACATATATATATATATATATATATATATGGGTCTATCTTAGTACATCGACAATTCACAATACCACCGACCACCATAATAGTCACGTTACCGGCGGCCAGAAGATCGACAAGGCAGAAGACCGGAGGAGAGACACCGGAGAAGCTGCGCGCTGGGAAGATATGTAAAGTATACGGTAGTAACGATGACGGTGCGATAGGGTAAGCGATGTGCGATGCTGGTGTTTAGTAGGGTAGGGGTGGGATAAGTGAGTTAGGGTTGGCGCGGGTTAGGTGAGTGTGCGAGTAAGGTAAGTGTCGCGATGTTGGTGTTTTGTAGGGGTAGGGGTGGGATAAGTGAGTTAGGGTTAGGTAGCGGGTTAGGTGAGTGTCGAGTAAGGTAAGTGTCACGATGTTGGTGTTTTGTAGGGGTAGGGGTGGGATAAGTGAGTTAGGGTTAGGCGGGTTGGGTGAGTGTGCGATAGTGCGGACCTTAGGGTGAGGGTTTGGGTCAGGGTTGTAGATAGTTGTGTATGTATGGGTTAGTGTTTGTTTGTAAGGATTTTGGTGTGCTTGTGTTGTGTGTGTGGGTGTTGGATAGGGATGTGTTTTGTTTGTTGGTATGATGTGTCGGGTGTATGCGATGTCGTGTTTGTGAACTGTCGATCTTCTGGCGTCGGTTAACTGACTTCGATGTTTTGGTGTCGGTTAATTGGTTTTGGTATTTTGAAATGTCGATGTACTAAGATAGACCCATATATACATATATATATATATATATATATATATATATATATATATATATATATATATACATATACATACATATACACACACACACACACACACACATATATATATATATATATATATATATATATATATATATATATATATATATATATATATATATATATATATATATATTCACACATGCATATAGATAAATTTATTACATAGATACATACAAACACAATATTTATGCATACATAAGCGCACACACTTCTGAAGAAAGACTAATATTAGGGACCAATACAATATACTGTGTGCATTACACCTATCCCACACAGAACATTTACAGTGCAGCCTAATACTGGATTACATTTTGAACTAAATATGCAAAAAATTATCTGTTTTGACATACACATTAAATATTTATCCGTGAAAAGGCCATATAGCAATGCTCAGATGCTGTTATGGCCAAAATCTCCATCTGCTTGTATGATCAGGCTGTCTTAAAGGAGAACTGCATCCACAGGCATAAAAAAACATATTTATTTCATCATGGTTTGGTGTTTTCTACATTTTAACACCACTCTGGGACTATCTACAGGTTTTTAAATACTTTTATACATATTTTCTGAGTCTGACCACATGGGGTCTGGCATCTTGAAATAATTTTGATTGTTTAGTCTGCCCCATAATGCAATGCTTGTCTGTAAAAAATGATGTTGTGTATGCCTATTTATTCCTAAAGCTCCTGCCACTGTACTGATTTTACATGCATACACTGGTGTCTTTCAGTCATTTAGTTTTAAGTAACATTTTATGCCGTTCAATGACTACTTAAAACACAAACACTGCAAATGCCACAGAACAGACTTTCAAAGTGCTTTTTACTGCTGCTTCTTTTTGGAATGGCTAAACTGCAGTCTTTTGTGAAGCCTGAATTGCACTACTGTGACTCATCTCCCATCCCCCTTCACACCCAACTTCCCCAGCTGTCGAAATTCTAAGGGTAATTTGAGCTCTTCCTGCTGTGATTGACAGCCCACAGCAGGAGACTTGACTCATGTACTGTTTCCCTGTTCTAGCCTTTATTTTCTGTATGGGTAGGGGAAGGACCAGGGAGCTGTGACATCACATCATGGGTAGCTTTTTAGGAAGGTCATGGTGATGTCAGTTTGGGGAAGGACTGGCCAGAAAACTACATGTATTCATTGGTGTTGATGATATCAATGAATTGGAGACTTCAGTCAGCTTTACAAAGGCGGGACAAAAGTTTTTTGAAAGTGAAACCACCACAAAGGTACTGTTCTAGTGGAGAGAAACAGTCGATTTAAAATATTTTAAATGCTGTATTGCTGTTTATTCATAGCAGGGACAGTAAATAGGGAGGAAAAGGACAGAGAAGCTGAGCATTTAATAACAGAATCTCATTGTTGCCCTTTAATGCTCACTAGGACTAAACAGACATCTAGCAATGTAACGTAATAGATGAACCTGCTTGTGCCACTTCACCCTGTTCTTTATCTGTTTCTGAACACATTTTAAATGTTTTTTTCAGCTGTACAGGATATTTTTCAGTTTGTGAAGATATAAGGGAGGGAACCAGAAGGAATATTTTTTCAAGGCTGTTGAGTAGGAGGGTATGAACTGTGGTTTTAGATAGCATGTGCCACAACAGGACAAATCCACACAGAATATTTTCATGTATCTGTGCTCTTAGGAGGTATCTGGGGTGCCTGTATTTTATTTAGACATGCCAAAGAAAGCAGCTTCTGCTGATCATATAAAGAGTTCAAATCCTAACTTCTAAAAGCTAGTGATTACCTCTAGCTTACAAATATAAAAACAACAAACAGCTCAAAAACTCAAAAATAATAAAATGAACCATGACAGCAGCTAAAAAAACTAGTTTATTAACCAAAAAACTCATACACAGGCCAAAAACTCATACACAGACTAAGCGATGGACGAAAGTGCTCTTAGTCTGTGTACAAGCTTTTTTACTTTGTGTATGAGATTTTGGTTAATAAACTCAGGTTCTGTTTTTTAGTGGTTATGAGAGAAAGTGCTTAGTCTGCGTATGAGTTTTTACTCTGTACATGAGTTTTTGGTTAATAAATTAGGTGCTGTTTTTTTAGCCTCTGCCATGGTTCATTTTATTATTTTTGAGTTTTCAAACTATTTCCAGCTTGCTGAATGATGTAATTCATGCTCATTAGAGAGACCATATTGGGAAATATCTTTGCACCATATCTGTCATCTCCTTTGCTGGTTTTCCACCAGAGCACAGTAAAATTGATAGGTTCGGGGGGGGGAGGTGAAAATGTGTTTTGAGCTCAACTATAAACCACCCAGATGTTTTCCAATCATACTGAGCTAATTATGTCACAAGAATAAACTAGCCATCCACTTGGTTGCATGAGGATATTCTTTCAAGTTCTCAAAAACATCTTCTGTGATTTGTAGTTTGACACCCCAAACTGGCTTAATCGGGGTGAGTTCATATTTGTGAACATGGAATCAAAGGCTCTTTACAGAGCCTTTATTATTAGGAAGGGATTTAAGCTTGTTCAAGAAATTTCCACCATGACTTGCAGTTTCGGCTATGGTGTTCTAAATGGTTATGACTCCTGACTTAACTATAAAATAAATATTTAATTCATTGAAGTACTTATTTCTTTCCGTATACTTTTACGGCTGCAGCCTCCTTGGAAAAAATACACATAGCTTGATTTAAAATAACAAGCTGGACTTTTCTGACATATTTACATTAGTTTAAGTTTGTCAAACACATTGTTCTAAACAATTTTGCTTACAGACTACTTTAAATGTAATCCATGAACTTCACAGAATGGAATAGGTAAAAGGCATGACTGGGCAGCCATTTGGAAAGAAGCTCTTTTAATATTACAATAATATACCTGGTACCACAGCTTAGTGATAAAGAACACTCATTCTTGTATTCAAGCTGTCACAGCTGAAACAGTGGGACCTTCATGAGATGTCCATGAATGGAAAAATTAGAGTTGTAAAATTTAAAGGTAAAGCATAGCAGGAATAAGCGATCAACAGTTTGGTGCATTGCAATGAGATTTATGCATAATTCATGGACACCTCATGAAGGTCCCACTGTTTCTCTTAACAAGTTGAATCTGTCAGTTGTTCACATTCATTATGGTCTTCTAAATTAAAAACAATGATGTACCAAAAAAAATCAGACTTCCAAGAACAGTGGTAAGCAATCCTTCAAGTAAAAGCAACAATGATGCTGACAACCCTTAGAAAGAGTGATATGCGGTCACACTTCTTCTGTGCTTGATCATTAAAGCTGGATTCTGTCATGGATATTAACACAGTGATTACATCATTTAGTACTGATTTTAAGCCAGACAGCCTTTGGGAACATTGTTGTTATTCCTCTACATGGAGACTGTGGCATTTCACCTCCTCAGAAAACTAAATTCAAGTTTTTTTTAGCTTGTAAGATCAAATGAAAAGTATTATAATATCCATCTTTATATTTTGGAAGTTAGACCCCCATCAGGATCATTGAGTGCATTTCTAGATATATAATTTTCAGTAGCCTGTAGACAAGACAAAACCAGTAAAGAGGATGTCAGGAAAAAATTATATAAACTTCCGCAGAAGTCAAATAACTCATACAAAGAAATACTATAAGTGCTTAATAAAACAATGGAGAAAAGGTGGGATACGACAAAAACATGTAAAACAGTTTATATCCACAAAATCCAGATGACAAATACTGACAGTAGAAGATTTAAATAAGACAAAAGAATAATTTTCTCATGCAAGGAAATTTGATAATTCTGAGTCTGTGTAAAATAATAAGAAAATACTTAAGGCCATAGTACCAAGAAGTCCAGCGACTGAAGAACACCTTCTTAAGCCTTCAGCAATGTGGTGATACAGTCATGAGCCAGCCTCTCACCTCACAATGATTCCCAAATTTCAGAAGTCCTTTAGGGAAACTACTGAAGGAATATGACATGGAGGCCTAGGTGGTAGCTTTTGATGGATGTGGAGTAAGGAAGAAATGGTTCTAAGTTGAGTGGGGCAGAATTTTGTCATCCCACTTATCTGGAGATACCTTTGAATGTATACATGGTCTTGGAAGGTAAAGATGCACATGATTACAAAAGACAGCAATGAGAAAATCTGGCAAGGGCTTTAGCTTCAGCTGAAGTACAATCATTTTGCAATTTCAAATATTTCAAAATTGTGACTAGTAATTCATGGAAACTATGGAAGTAAAACTTGATAATCCTTGGCTGCAGATACATTTAAAAAGCCATTCCTAGTAAATGTAGAAACTGGGTAACTGAGAGTGGCTCTAATTCCCCTGAATAGCTTGTTGTTGCCATAGACATTTGTTATAAAATGAAAATAGAAACAGCCATTCCTAGTAAATGGAGAAACTTGGTAACTGAGAGTGGCTCTAATTCCCCTGAATAGCTTGTTATTGCCATAGATATTTGTTATAAAATGAAAATAGAAACTGTAGATCAGACTTAACTGTACCAACAGCTAACAATTAGCCTTCATCTGAGATTCTTTGTTTACAGGCAAAAGGATTGCTGCCACCTGAGCTGGCTTGATTTAAATAATCTAGAAAAGGATGTTAAGCCAAGTGTGACAAAAATTAACAGTGTTACTACTATACATTAAACCTTTAAAGCTACACAACAGATTGTACTTAAAGACATGTTTATGGAATATGGACCTATGGAATGTGACAATTTTGAACTTTTACCTACTAGAAGTGCAAAATCAGTTTTCTTTCACTGTACTGTTACTAAACTGGTCAAATATAGTACTGTAATACAAGGAAACATTCAGGGATTGATGGATTAAGGAAACTTGACTATACTAGTTAATAAGCAATATAGTTGCAAGGATACAACAGCTATTAAACAGAAAACTGAAATATGTCTACATGTAGACAAAAAGGAATACATTATAATACAGAAAGAACAACAAACCTTTCTAGCCAAGTGTTGCACCCTGCAGCTGTGATGTCTAGTTAAACTCGTAACGTAAGAATAGGTAATACATGAACCTTGTCAATTTTTTTTAAAATGAAAGAAAGACAGACATCTGGATTCCTTCCCCAAACAGATAATGTTAATAAAGCACATGTGGATAGGAGAAACTGGTACCAACCACCTCTGTAGCTTCCTGCTGTTGTAAGAGACATACCTCAATCCTCAGAAGGGTCACATGACTTTAATTACTGTATAGAAGATATCCCAGGGTTTGCTGGATATAGCAAAAGTAGGCTGGAAAGAAGAAAATGCCCCTTCAAAAGTTTGACAGAGCATATTAAAGACTTTCAGCACAGCTTAAGAACTATAGAACCAATAGTAAGAAAACATATCTAGATATCACAAGAGACAACAGACAACATATTTAATTTTGTATATATTTGTTAGCCATGAAAGCACACTGGACACAAATGTCCCTTCTCTGGGGAGACCTGGGAACAAGTGACTTCCTCAAAGCCACACAGTAAATGATGGTGAAAGGAATCAAACCCTGTATCCTAAAAAACAATCTGTTCTGATCATTCAGAGAATTCAATCCAAGGGATAAAGTACTTGCGTTAGCACCCACTGATGAAAATAAATTCCTTGCAAAGTGGCAAAAATATTGCACATTGTAGAAAAAGTAAGTGAAGTAAATTATAAGGCGAGACAACCGTGAAAAGGAAAAGGAAATCAGAAAAGTTGTACTCACATCTTACAGAAATACTAAAGTTTCTACAGTCAGTATATTTTCATGAGAAGTTGAGATTTAAAATAGGTGAGACTTAATCCATGTCTCAGAAACTAAGAAGCAAGATGCATTACATTTCTTCCTTAAGGAGGAATGCATAGTGCATCTTTAGTAGCATATGTGCATGCATCTTTAATATACTCATGCATATTTAAGCATGAATGTTATGGTGGATGAAACAGGAGCATGGATTTTTATTATGGAAAATGGAATATGTGTTTGTGTGTGTGTGTGTGTGTGTGTGTGTGTTTGTGTGTGATGCCCCAGTTAGGGAAGGCAAGTTGGTTAACTTATTTAGGCTCAAGTCCTGTACCTTGATTATAGAACCCTAGAGCCTGAATCCTCTACACCAGCTACCAAACTGACATCAGTAGGTGCATTCCAAGGACTGCTGAGTAGCAGCAGCACATCTTCAAGGACTATTGAGTTTTTGTACATTTTCAAGGAATGTTGAATTTCAAAGAAAGAGAACTTTACTGTTGATCATGCTAAATCTGTTTTCAATGTGTAACTGTTTTGTTTAGCAAATGACCATCATCAATGTTTGTGCTCTAAATTCTGAAAGCAGTGTTAGTAACACAACATAGTATACCTGCCTTTGGTACAGAAGGCTGAGGGTTCTACTCCCACAACATGTAGATGAGGTGCTGATATTGCAGTGCCCTTAAAAGGGATTGGGATGCTGCATTCCTGAGTGTGTCCTCCTTTGGATGAGATGCCTAGTAACTATGGACTCGTTGCCTGTTTGACAGCCATTCCCTATTGCAGTATTACCAGCTTACCATTTTTTAATGTAACATGGGCAATTTATTCTTCAAGGGCATCAGGCACTGAATTTGTACATGAAACATAGGAATGTAAAGTTGCTTGCCAGCAGCAACCTCTTCATTAGTTATAGATCTCTAATGTGAAATTATTCAGATGACTTCTGCAGAGATTGTGTATATTAATGGATATTGGTGAAGTGTAATGACAAACATATTAGTGGCCTTTAGTGGTTGAAATACTCTGTAATAGGTTGTTTTGTCATTATTAGTTCATAGGTTTTGTTTCATTGATTAAAGGAAAACATTCAAATCTACAAATTTAAAACACACTCTAACAAGTGGTGCTGTATTACACAAGGAATATAATTTAATCAAATCAGGATGGTGCAAAGGGCACAGGCATATATACATAGTCCTAAAAATGTGTGCAAGGGGCCTATGGTTTGAAAACAGCCCAAAAGTGACCTTAATCCAGCACTAGCCAGATGCATGTTCTTTGAATGTGGGTTTCAATGATGTTTCAGTGACTGTGGCTTTCAAGAGCAGAGAAGCTTACTGTTCATGCTAAGTCTGTTTTCCTTGTGAAACTGTATTGTTTTGTTAGCAAATTGCTGTCAGTGTTTGTGTTATAAAATTTAAAATGAAAGTTTTAAATATCTCTAATCATTGAAGAAGTAAAGCAAATAGTATGCACACTGATGGGTTTGAACAGTGTTTCTGGTAACTGGGGGAAACAGCTAAGTAATGGGACACTGGAAAAGCTGGGGGGGTGCTGCTGGGTGGGGGGCTGATCCATTACCCTGCCTAGGGCCCCATTTGGCTATGATCAGGCTCTAACTTCTGGTATGCACCAATGCAGTGGTGCAGCATAATGTCAAACACAGAGGAGAAAGAACATCCTGAATGCTACATCAGCAGAAATATCAGCAACAGTGAAAAAATACTATTCAGCCACAGAAAAGGAATGTCTTTAGATCAGATGGGCTCTCATCACCCAGAAGTATTGTTTTCTGGGAAGAACTTTTACTTGTTACAGACCGTGTTTGTCTTCAGCGGCTTTGCAAGCAAAAGGAACGTAACTCTAAACTGTCTTACCAGGCATTAACTCTCCATCCCTACAAAATTAAAATTAACCATTGTCCAGCTTTGACATGCAGTCCACCCACTGGGACTCAAAGGATGTATGCTGGGGGGAGTCATGTATATAGTGTTCACTACTGAGCTATACAGTATTGTGTCTTTAAGGCTACGACAGGCATGCAAATGGGAGTAACACAGATAGGCACTGGGAATCAACTGCAGGAAGAGGTAAATCAGGCCCAAAAGCCTGCTGAGACTAAGACTCTTGACATCAACTTGAGAGAAGATTTAGTAGAGGAATCTCAAGAGGGTTTTGTGCATTTGAAGGTTGAAGGAATCCCCTCACTTATTCAAATGCAATTACTGACTTGCAAACTTCAAGGTAATGGGGCAAGCTTACTAAAAAGGACTGATGGTTGTATGTTCTGTTTTTTGTAAAGAATCCTAGAAAGCTGTTGAGAAGGACTCACGACTGGAAGTTTTAGTACAAGCCCCATGTGTGAAGAATCTAATAATGCTGTTTATAAGCAGAAGTATTTAAATCTTTTATTATTACAAACTCTGTATGTGAATACAGTCTAAGAACATTGATGGAACTGAACTGTATTTAACTTTTGCTATCCCTTGACTTACTTCCAGATATCATTTTTTACTGTTTCTAAACCTTGTCTTAAAAACAAAAACTAGCCTCACAGACTGTTCCTTTCTAATGTGTATCCATGTGTAGGTGTGCAAACCTTTGTGCAGTTTCTTTTTCTGTTTGGTTAATAAAAAATAGGTTATTACCTAATAATTTCCAAACTTGAATAAAATGAAGGTGAATCATCCTTACAGAGAAGGCAGTCTAGGTAGCTACAGTACTTTAAGATGTTGTCAAGTGAGACAGATAGCCTCATGTCTAGGTAGCTACAGAACTTTGAGATGTTCTCGAGTAACACTTACAGCCTCATGGGTTGACCTCCTTATGATACCTCAAGGATGAAAAGACACTCTTCGTATAACTATTGGTGAACATTGTTCTCACCATTATAATCACTAATCTGTTAACCAACCAATTAAAAAAGAAATAGAGAAGATTACAGAACCTGTGTTTATTTTAGTGACCACTCTTCCACTTTTATATTCCAGCAGTTTACCTTAATGCAGACAGTAGCTAAAAATCATCCTACCTATGGTCCATTAATAATCATTAAGTTATTTTATGGATATGAAACGTTCATATATGTGCATGTTCAGCATATTACTAACCTGTTTCTAACTACTTGTATTTTAGAAATAGTTACAATTAACAAAGGCTGTCATATTATTTCACATATCAACCTATTTTACTTGTCTCACGACTGTCCAAGGTTTTAGGAAGAATTGTCTCAACACAATTCACTTCATACTTCAGTGGTAAAAGACTTTTTACTAAAAATGCAAAAGCAGCAAAAAAAAAGCTGTTAAACTGGTAAGCCCACTGGACACGGCCCGTTTCAGGGATGGTCTAAGGCAGTGTCTGGTTATGAGACTTGCTTAAAGATACATGTAAACAAATGGAAGCTGTTGGAATCAAAGTCAGTACTGCTGCAGAGTGTATATATTGCAGCCCATACTCAATTCTTTGCACCAAACTGAGACCATAATGGCACACTTTTATAGTAATAACATCCTATCAAATGGTAAAAGATGAAAATTAACAGGCCCCCAACATTTGAAATTACTCAGTGTATTCATTCCATTTTCCCTAACCTTCATTCTTCTCATATAGCATTTGGGTATTATACAATGATTGGCCATTAACACTCAAAATGAGCATGCTGATTGGTCAGCCCAACCAGTGTCCCTGTTGTAAGTGGAGCATATAGCAATGTAAAAAAGGCCGGTCACCTGGACTATCTTCTATTAATATATGCAATGAAAATTCTACTTTTCTTTAATTTTTTTTTCTAAAAGTAAACTTGCTAAAACTGGAGACTTCAAAAGAATGAGAGAGATGGGGCAGAGAAAAATATAAGGATAATCAGGTGCATTAAGCAAAACTAAAGATACATACCCGATTATCCTTATATTTTCTCTGTCTCATCTCTTCTGACATTTGAAGTCCCTGGATTTAATTTTTTTTAATTCAAATCAAAGCAAAAAAACACCAGAGATCTTCCTTTCTCCATTGCTTTGCTTACATAACACTGATGTACTGTCTGGGAATGTAAGTCCCATACGCATGCACAGTACATCAAGAAAGTCCCATGATACAGAGAAAAAAACTCTGAAGAGCACAATGGCACTATATGACATTATTTAAGAAAATAAAGTCATTCTATAACAGCAATAACCCGTGACTGGGTGTGGGTAATGCTGATTTACCCATGGTTGGCTTTGTTTGGTCACTGAGGCTTCGCCCTCTTGACCAAACCACACCAGCCATGGGTAAATCCAGCATTACTCACACCCATCTGTGAGTTATTGCTATATTATACAATTCCTCCCCTAAAACGTGCACGCTGATTGGCCAGCCCAACCAGCATGCCCATTGTAAATCCCTCAATATACTAACGGAAAAAGGTCCGGTCGCCCGGACTTTTTCCGTTAGTATAAAACACTGTCTCGCTATGTTAAAAGAGTTTAACATAGCGACACAGGTTTAAAAAAAGCAATGGAGATCTCCGTTGCTTTTTTTAAAGCTGTCTCGCTATGTTAAACTCCTTTAACATAACGACACAGTGTGTAAAAAGCTTTTTTTTTAAAGCTGTCTCGCTATATTAAATGGGTTTAACATAGCGAGACAGTTTAAAAAAAAAAAAGCAACGGAGATCGCAAGATCTCCATTGCTTTTTACTGTTTCACTATGTTAAATGGGTTTAACATAGTGAGACAGCTTTACGATAAGCAACGGAGATCTCCGTTGCTTATTTTAAAGCTGTCTCGCTATGTTAAACCCATTTAACATAGCGAAACAGTGCTTTTGCCCACAGCTCTGATGTACTGCACAGGCATGCGCAGTACATCAGAACTGCCGCAGAATACCAGACAGCTGCGGAAGGGCAGTAAAGAGGCATTGTACAATGCCATTATTTAAGAAAAGTAATTATTTCTTTTCTTAAATAATGTCATTGTATAATAGCAATAACCCACTTCTGGGTGTGGGTAATGCTTTATTTACCCACGGTTGGCTTTGTTTGGTCCCTCGGGCTTCGCCCTCGGGACCAAACCACGCCAACCATGGGTAAATCCAGCATTACCCACACCCAGGCGTGGGTTATTGCTATAATCATTAATGGTGACTTATTTCTTTCTGAAAGTAGACATTAGTGTTTTATATGGGTCAAGAATAGGTCAGCTGCTACCTAGTACATTCAAAAATGCTTTGAAATGTGACTTCCCAGTATTATGGCATTTTATGCAAAATGACATTTGATGTGTAAACAAATCTCCAAATATAGTTACTAAACTACCTGGAAGTCTTTCAAAATTCATGCGCACTTTAACACTCAGAAGTTTAAAGAAACAGAAGTTATAATTGCTTGGCTCCTAGATGAATAATGTGCATATCAGCCTTTCAAATGGATGGTGTGGGGACAGTCCTCCCCTTCAAGGTAATGTACTCTCACAAGCTCTGCTCCCATTGTAAATGGGTACCTTTAATATATTCCTTCATTTCCACAGGGCACTGATAAAGTAATGTAAAGAGTGCTCCTAGACTATGCATTCCATATGCCTACCACAAGAGAGACGTGAGCGTGTATAGCCGTAACATTCCCCCAACTGCCTTTTGCCACCCTTGGTGTGCTAATCAAACCTGGGACATCTGTGTTGGAGTCATGGCTGTTAACATCTACATGGCTGTTAGCAAAATGTCATGCACCTCAGTGTTGCTCTTCTTTCCTGGTATTTGAGATGTAAGTGCCATACTGATATTTAATGAATATGTTCAAGTTATTTCACTATAGCACAAATCAAGTCGCATCAACAATGTAAGGAGTAAAACCTAATGATCTTAAGTGTGTTTTGTAGAAGGAAAGAAGGTGAAAGTGGGATACAAGTTTTACTTTTATTCATTATTTAGTCAACAATAAACTATTGGTTAAAAGGTCTCTGAGCAAAATCAAAATTCTTGGAATATCTGAGAGAAAAGATATGAAATAATTAACAAAAAATCTTTATTCAGAAAGTTCTTCAAAACTCCTTTGTGAGGAATAATGGTGTACACCTATGCCTGAAGTCATTTAAAAAGGCAAAAGGAATAGGTTCATAGGTTCATAGGTAGGTACTAGGCTATTGGCCCTAGGGCCTATATAAGCCTAGCCAAAGGTACCCTGGCTTTCACCACCCAAGAAAATTATTTTCCTGTGCCACTGTCGAGCAGAGCCACAGAAGTGATCACCGGGGTGAATTTCCTATCTCCCAACCAATCATCAAGATTTTTCTTGAACAGTGCTAATGAGGAGCTTTGTTTGATATAGATAGGTAGTTTGTTCCAGAGTATGGAAAGTCTCTGGGACAGGAATCTATCACTCCAGCATGTTCTGTTTATTGTGGTGATGAGGTTTAGGTCCCTAGAGCATGTAGCTCGTAGGGATTGGGATTTCTTTAAGTGGAGCATGTCTAAAAGCTCTGGGTTTGACATAGCTTTGTGTGTTAGGCAGGGATCGCCTCTGAGTAGGCAATATGCAACGAAGTAAAGCTGCAGTTTCTTGAGACGGTCTGCATAGGGCATCTCTTTGAGGCCGGTAATACTCTTTGTGAGGTATTTCTGTGGCTTTTACAGAATCACTATAGAATTTATGCTGGGTAGAAAGAGTGCTGCTAACACTGGTGGACATGTACTGGGTAGGAAAAAATTACAGCAACTATGTAAATCAACCTGTATTTTTATGTATTTTTCAGCATGGTCATACATATCTCATGCTTATGTCACAAATTTCCATACAATAGCTGTACATTTACACCTGATGAAAACTGGAACAGTAATTTTATCTTCTCATTAAAATATCTCTAGTGATTAGGTAATAACTTTTAACAGGTTCTTAATAATCACAAGCGATTATACTTTGACTCTTACCAAGAAATGAAATTTCAAACTTTCAATTACTATGACTTTGTAAGATACATGTGCAATTAATTTTTATAACTGAACTGAAGATATTGTAATAAGTGCTGGGATAATGACACTTTCACCTTTAAATGTGCTTCTTCATGTTTTCATTTTTTCACTAAAAGTGAAAATAAAATGTCATCAGTTCATGAGTCATTTCTGTTCTACTAAATTACTTTGCTCAGTATCAGAAATAAGAACTTTAAAAAGTATAGAAACAACTATCTGCGCCTCTTTACTATACAACAGAATGTCATATAATAATAATGATGATAGTTTTAAACAACATAGAAAAGGATGGTATAATCACTACTTGGTTCACAATATCTGAATGTTTCCAAACCTATTACCTCTCTTTACTCCAGAAATAATTGCCTTATGTTTGCTTCATGAATTCAGAGTTTTTAGCAGTGTTTTTTAAACCAATTATTCTCTGAGTTTTCCAACTTGATCTTACGCAACTTTGTCATTCAACAAGCTGCTATTCATCTGGACTTTGATAACTCCTTCACCGTACAAAATATTTATCATTATATTCCACATTCCTTGGAGTTAAATACATATCTGTTTCTTTCTTTCTTATTACTTAAATGACTTCATCTGCCAAGACAAAACAAAAGGTGGACAGCATTATTTCTGATTATGCCTACATCTTTCTCCATCATTATATTGGGTTTGTGCACCTCAGATGCTTTTGTATGCAGGGCAACACAAGTGGAGTCTCAGGCACAGATGTCTCATGCAGGTGAGGCTGTGTGCTCATCCTGTACCTTTACATGGGCCTCTGTAATGGTGACTGTGGGTGCCCTCTTCCTTCATATTTTTTCAGACAGTACCACAGTGTCAGTGGATAGTACCATTTGTATGTTGCCATGATCTAGAATTACAGGTACCCTGCAGACATCAGCCCTATGCCGTATTGCTGTGTTGGGCCCTCCTCAGTTGGAACATCTAAACGCATTAAATCATTGAGAGTCAATAGACATATATCTCTATAATCTCCATTTGGCATGCCTAATCATGTATATGAAAATACCACTATTGCATAGGCTGACAGACATAACTTGCCATGCAGATTGTTGCAGGTGGGTCTTGGTTAATCCTTCACTTCATACCTGCAATGGAGTCTGTGCTGTATAAGTAATCCTTCCACTCCTGACAGATGGATACTTGCAGCCAGTCCAGCTCCTACATTAAATTCATGCCAGATATAAGATTCTCTTCTCCATGGTTCAAAAGAGACACCAGAATCTCCTAAACTTCCGCAAGCCCCTTCTTTTCTAATGGTCCACTCCCCGGCTTGGACATGTCTGCCTCTATATCCCATGAGTTTTCCTTTGCATGCAGAACAATATTAACTGTATGAAAACACTTATTGCTGGGAACTATCATGGCTACTCAATGTATTCACACCCTACATCAGCCTCTGCCAAATCTGGTCCCAATCTTGTTTGACACTGCAACAGTTTTCTCCTGAGCTGCATGCCATGCAGTAGCACTTCATTCTTCTTGCTAGTGAACTTTTCAAGGCACTGACTCACTGAGGTGTGCATGCCATTTCCTCCACAACTGTGAGAAAAATGTAGTTATGCAGGTATGCTACATTGAGACATGTGCAGGGGTATGACCATAGCTTCTCCACTATTTATGCATCTATTTCTCAGTCACAGTTAGTGATATTTGCAGCCTCACTATCCCATATGTGTTGTGTACCCATGTCACAACAAGGACATGGAACCCCACAGTCCTTACAACATGTCCTCCCCACTTTTTCATATGTCCACCAGTCCCCAAGTCACAGGCAGGCAGAGTATGTCATGCCAGTGTCATAGTTTCCAGTTACACATGACCCTTAACATGTACCTCAGTCCCAAACATCCTCAGCAGGATATGGTGCTGTTGTTGATGCTATACTCCACCAGGCAGGACTCATGTCTCACTCTTTCAAGCTGCACATCTGCAAAAGCTTTGGTCAAATTCCTGGAATTCAGACATGTATGGTTGTTTGGAAACAATGGTGCAAATGCATTGCATCATGGAAATAAGGTACAGTTAGAGAGTGTGTTTCATGCTAATGAAGTCAGTTGATGAGACTGCCTGTGAAATGTTACTAGAGAATAAGATGGTACCAGCACGTCAGGACAAGCCACGCATACTACAGTGTGCATGTTTAATGATGAGATACACAACTATGTTTCATAATACAAGAATTACAAACATCCATCAGGGAGCATAGGCCTACTATATTGGTCCTTGAGCAGATGTACTTACTGGTCATGGCTGACTCAGCTACATTGAAAAGAAGAACTGTTACATGGTATGCCAAGGAAAGCAGGATTTTCCATTTCTTCCAACACAAAGAATGCTAAGAGCACTATTGGGTCAGTAGGCAGATTCCCTTGATGAAGATGGGCAGGTGCTGAGTGATAACACAATCATGACATGTACTGAAAAGCAGTGCCACCACTAATATGACAACTTTTGGTGGTGCCACACCATCAGCTCTGAAAATGGAAGTCAGAGCTTCAGGAGTGTGAAACAGATATGCACTGTAACAGTTTATTGTTTGAACACCATACCTTGGTGCTTTACTAATGTAAAGTGTTGTAAATGTATGCTTAACAGTATGTGCATTTTTTTGCTGGTATTGAGGAACATCAACTAAACATAACTGGATGCCATAGGATGCAGGGCTACTTCTCCCAGCAGTAGTATGTGTATGTCAACTCTGCCAGGCTAGTATACATGTATAATTGCATTTGTGGCTTATATGTGTGATACTTTCTTCCCACTGGGTTACCTGAGTCCAGCTGTGGATGAGGAGGAGAAGGAGAGGCAACAGAAACCTTGGTCTTCATCAGTTACTGCCTCAGCCAGTACAGCAGGTCTTCATCTCAAGAGGAGAAAGGTGGTGCCCTGACTGGAGGTATCCTGATGCTCAGTATAGTCCTCTAGTATTTCAGGAGGGGTGTGAAGGCCCTGAAGGTATGAAGTGTACTGGAGAAGTCTCAGCATCAGTGGCCAAGCCTGGTCATTGCCAAAGTATATTAGCAACTGGCTGCCCACTTTGACACCATGGACCACGCATGACTGCTGTAGTTGTGTGACTAGCAGGCCCAGGCCATAGCGTCAGCTCCCCTAGTGAGTGGCACTTGGGTTTGCTGCCATCTGGGCTGGTCTGGCATCAAACCATGACAGGAACATGCCCTATCACTTTTACAGTGTGTGCTATCTCTTTTATTTGCCATTTTTCTCACTCTTTATTCATTGTCCAACCATCTTTATCAACAGTTGTCAATCCTCTGCATGCATATGTCCAGCCACCGCTCTCCCTACCTTTTGGGTGGATACTATTCTAGTCTATGTCTGCATTATAGGTTTTTCTGTCTGTCCTTGCTATCTACTCCGTTTCTCCTATCCCATTCCAGCTATCACTCATGACCTTCCCCGCCTACCCATCTTTAGGAAAACTTACAAATGGGTCTCTTTACCCAAAAAAAGTAAAATCTTTTCTCCCACACCTACTTTAATATCTTAGAGCTAACTGTGTTTAGCTCTAATTGCCTTTTCATATTTTCTACTTTCTAATCTTCTCCACCCCAGTTGTATACTGCAACTGTGCTTTGCAAATATACTGTTCTTTCAGTTTGCTATTGTACATAAATGTGCAGCTGTTGTAGTGGTGGCCAGGCTATAATTCAGCTCTATTTTGTTGCACTGTATGCATGAGGGCATTTTGTTCTGACTGGTGTAGATTGCTTTTAATATGCTGAACCTGCCATATTTTACAGAAAGCAGTGTTTAACCTATAATCACTGCCCTCCTTTGTGTATGCAGTCCTTTTTCTCCCCCAATACACAGAAGACACTATCTCCTGCCTGCTAATGATTAATTAACTCTGTGGCACTGCTTGCAGTGATTGTCTAGAACAGTAGTGCTGTGTAGGTATTGCAGCACTTCTCTATAAATCTGGCCCAGTCTGTGCAAAGTATGTCTAATGAGCACAGTGTTAATATCAGTCCCTTTATTATACATGAACTTTTGTGAAGTACAAAAGTTATCTAAATTCAGAGAAATATCTTTTGAATAAAGTGAAGCATTGTGTAAAATCCATGTCAATGTACTTTGATCAATTGACATATCTGATTACTGTTGTGCATCTTTGTAGTGACCCTGGATGCCCAGTTCATTTTACAAATGATGAGAATGCCTTACCAGTAGTCATGGTGTCTGCCACACATGCATTCTTATGTCTCTGGGCTGTACAGCTCATTTTATTACAGCACCAGCACTGCAGGCAAGTTCACATCATGTAATATGTGTGTTATTTGATGGCAGTCAGCATCGAGTGAGCTTGGGCCTGGCATGCCCTCAGAACTTGGGTTGTGCCAAGAATAGATAGTGAAATTCATCAGAGAATGTTTCCAAATCTCAATACCCACTTCTGCTGGAGTGGGACTTCATTACATTTAGTACCTTAGCATGATGAGGTACTGAACAGGGCATTACCTAGCCCACAGTATGCCATAGGTGGGGGTTGTAATTCAGAATTGAGGTAGCAGTGCTGGATTGTGGAGGCTTTCTACACCATCATAATCCTTTTGGAATCCTGCCAGGTATGTGTCTGTATCTGTCAGTTCTATGATTAACACCTGTATTCATGAATACATACTAGTAGGGCATACATAAATAAGTACTTGTACGGCATTCATAAACAGATAAATTCAACAAAAACAAATTTGATTGAATTATAAGATATTTAACAAAAAGGTAGTACTTAACTTTCAGAAGCTATCTGAGTAATAAAAACAAATCTAGTTTAAAGTTAAAAAAACTACTTTATCTTGTCTGATCTTCAAGATCTAATTACATTTAACAGCTTGATCTGAAATGCTAAAAGCAATAAAAAGGCAATAAAAAGGTTTTCTTTAATTGCAACAGAACAATGAATGGGAACACTGTGAATTTATCATGCACCTAAAACAATGAAATATACAGCAGTAATGGTGAAAGAAGTCAAAAATGTGAAGACTTCCCAAATCTGAATAATCAAATATATTTGTTAGGGTTATAGTCATGTTGGGGGCATCCCTTGTCAAGCTTCAAATGTAATTCTTGTCAAAAAATAAAATTAAAAACCGAAGTCCCTTGGTACCAGACCACATGCCGATGATTGCCTATAATACATCAAAGAAAGGCTAAAAATTAAAATAAAAAGAAAAATGTCATCTATCATGACAACATGCATACATGTACCTGATCCATGGAAGCAGGATGCAATGGGAATGTTTTACAAGGGGAGAAACACATCAAACAATTTTGTACCTATCAACATGACCAGTATTTTATGTCAAATCACTGGGAGAAAGGTAATGAACTTCTACAAAAGATCAAAGCAGACTTACTTTTTTAAGATTTGGAAGAGTTTGGGTATGGTACTCTCAAGTCTCACTGAGGTACAACTCTGTAACAAATTATTAAAAACATATTGTAATAAAACAAACTAGGAAGGATTCCAGTGGGAACGGTAAGCTTGGACACTGTGGTTATCTTGTACATATACTGAAAAATCATAGAATATCAAACATTTTTTGGACTTCTGCCAGTGAATCATGGCCCCTTTCACAGGTGTCCTGCTTGTAATATGCACTGATCTTAGAATTCACAGAAAACAAGAAACTGATATATCCCGGTCTCATAAGAAATATATAGTGCATCATCTGTCCACATCCTGGAAAATGAAGGAAACCCTAAAAATGAACAGCATCTCCAATCTAAGAAAGCCCCAAGTGGAGTGTATACTCTAAAGTATGACTTAACTGTCATTTATACCTTAACCAAACAACTCTAAATCATATGGTCACTGTGAGATATCTGTGTGAAGTGCATACTACTTGCTGATTTACCACCACCCCCATCCACCACCAGAATACAATTTTGTCTAGGCCCTCCATTAGTGAAGAATGCACTCTTGATCAGGAGATCTCTTTTAAGACAATAAAAGAAACATAACTAACTTTTGCAAAGATATAACTTGTAGGCCAATCTGTAAGCAATTGCTCCAAAATAAACAAGCTGTAATTTAATGCATACAGTGATAACTTCACATAAGTCTAGCAGCACCCCTGCACAAGAGAAAAAGTGAATATCCTCCCCAATCAGATTATTATTAAACATTTACAAAAATAAACCTTTACAAATGAAGCAATACTCTATGCTACAGTCTCTTAGTCAGAAGTAGTACCTCGAGGTTAGTTTTTTAAAGCAAAACATTGTTAAGCAAGTGTGGCCCCACTTCATTGTGGCTAAGGTTGGGCTTCACTTCCCTCACCTACCCTACCACTATTTTCTATATACACCCACTACAACTACTTTTATACTAAAATAAGCACCACACCACCTCAATTAAGCCAATCACCTCCCTTGTCTCCATACCAATTCTCTCCCATAATCTTACTATCAAGACTACATTATCTCACAAACTCCTCCTCTAATAGATAATCCCACAGAACAAGCCATACTCCATCATTAATTATATCTGCAAATCACCACAATTACCTAACATTCTAATATTGTGAAATGTTTATTATATCACTGTTTGCTCTAAGTTCTACACTAAATGCTCACAACACCTTACCTTGTATATCCTTTTTAGCCTCACCTTCCTTACGTCTTACCAAAATCTCACAATTGCAAACATCATCTCGCCAATTAAGTTTTTAGAATTCAATCCAACAATTCCTACAGACACAAGAATAGCAGCTATTCTCTTCCATGGAACCCCACACAACTATTACAGGACTAAACAATTCAACCCACTCTTAAAACAACCAGAAATCAAACCCTTCAACAAAATACTGTCAAGCAAATACACAGAATTGCTACTTTATCTCAAAGTAGTCCTTGAGGATGTTGATATGCATCCTAACCCTGGACCTGACAGCCAACATTCCGACAAATATAACAGAATAAAAATAATACTGATCAAACCACATGACCCCCATAACTCACAAGCCAGGTCATTTCTTTACCATCAACCTAAGAACTATAACACAAAATTACTGAGCTACATGCTTGGATTACCTGCCATAAAGCCTAACATCAGTGATACTAAGATAGTGCCACCAAGCTATAATATACTATGAAATGACCACAATAAAAGCAAAGGTGCCAGTGTCACTTCAAAACCACTACACTCTAACCCATTATAATGCTCCTAATCCATGATTCTGCAACTAGGAACTTCTCATTCCACTCTTAAAACTAAATAAACAAAAAAGCAAATGTGTATTATCACCTTGTTTATTCCCCTAGGTGACAATATCAATATATTATAAGAAATCCTACACTGGACTTCAAGCACCATATCTTACAAAATTACTAGGAGATGTAAACATCAACTGGCTTGAACTTATATCTACTGCTCCAATATCCAGTATCAATTTGTTTGGCTTTAAACAATTCACACAAAATCCAACCCACTTTAGTAAAAATTCAAGTTCTCTACTGGACTGGATTCTCGTATCTGACCGCAATAAATTTCTTTCATCAGGTACTCTACCTAATTCTGTCAGTGAACCATTCCCAGCCTATACTAAGTGGTATACCAAAAACATCCCAAAACAACAAGCAGTTAAAACCAACTAACTTTAACTCAGAATCATTCAGTGCCCCACTGTCATCATTTAACTGGAATACATTAAAATCCATCACCTAAGATGATACCATGATGAAATTTAACTCAATATTCATCAACATTCTTAATAAAATAGCACCCCCAAGGAACAAGAGAATAAAAACAAATAATGCATCCTGGTTAACTAGTACTACAAGAAAATTAATGCATGACAGAGACAAAGCTTGGCAAAACTGGCATTAAAACTCACAAAACTTCCAACACTACAAAACACTACACAATCAGGAAAAAAAAGAGCTCTGATAAAAAAAATGTACTAAAATAATTTCAAGAATAATAGGAAAACAGATCCCAGTAAGTTCTGGCCAATGGAACACTACACGCTGGATAAAAAAATATAACCCTAATACATATCCATATAGTACTGCACTGGATATAGCAACACAATATAATACATATTTTATAGATAGCATAGCATCCAGTACAAAGAGTTACTTCTTCTCATCTAGATTCGATAAAGCAATCCCGAACTATTTCTACATTCACCCTACAAGCAGTGCCCACAGCTACTACGAAACATCTACTAAGCAAGCTAAAAATGTGCTCTACTTCAACAATTAACTTACTGACTTTCTAAAAATTGGCAGCAAATTGTACAGCCCACCCCATCTAAATTCTAAGAAACAGATCTATACAAAAATCAAATGTCTCCAAGCTCTAGGAAAAAATTCACACATCATTCCCCTCCACAAAGAAAGAAACTAAATAGACACATTTCAGGCCAATAACAATATTATCTCCACTTTCAAAAACAGTGGAAAAATGTGTCCATAAACAACTTCTACAATATCTTACAGAGCGGCAACTTTTAACCTTAACCCAACATGGTTTCTGACCATCCCATAGTATTAATACTATTCTGCTCACATTCATGGATACAGTCAAAGTGAGGGATAGTGACAAATTTGTATCTGCCTTGTTTCTCGATCAAAGGCTTTTGATACTGTGAGCCACACAAAATTCCTAGTAGAAACATCATGATTGGGAATAACAGCAAACACTGAAAACTGGTTTCAAAGCTATCCCAATGATATATTTCAATCAGTGTAATGGCAGGCAGACTGCTCTATCACCCTTCATCCCTGTAAATGCAGGAGGCCCTCAAGGCTCACTCTTTGGACCCCTACCCTTCAATATTCTTACTAATTCACTCCATATATGCACAAAATATACTTCGCTCATACAATATGCTGATGATTCAACACTTAAAAGTTCACAAAATTATCCATCCTATCACTGCTACAGACAAAATTTACACAACTATCAACTTATACATAAACCCAAAAAAAAACAAACCTACTACTGTTTTTCAACACAGCAAACCCCATCAAACAAGAGCTACAAAATAATTTCCCTTAACAGCATCAATATTGAACTAACATCTCAAACTAAGCTACTAGGTATAGTAGACAACACTCTTACATTTGACTACCAAATATAAAATGCCATTAGAAAATGCATCAACAATTTGGCCTGCTCTATAGAACTAGATACTTCCTAACACCCACCTCTAGAATCACACTAGCAAATGCATACCTCCCTCCTTCTCTTCTGCATGGTGCCCCCATCCTTTCAAATCTCCCCAAAAAATTACATCTACAGAATCTTGAACAATGTTACAATAAAGTTGCCAAATTTGTTACAAGACATTAATACCTCACCCATCATTGTTCTACACTAAGAGCTCTCAGCTGGCTAGAACTGCCAGACTACTTAAAATATACTCAGTTGCTCACTGCATATAAGATCACTCACTACCCTGCCAACTATACTGCTCTTGATGCAAAAATATTCCTCTGTTCACCCACTGTGATCAAGAGACCAAAATCAACTTATTATCTGTAAACCAAACCAAATCAGCAGGACACTTTCTTTACTATTATCCCATTGCTGAAGCCTAGAATTCTCTTCCCATAAACATCAGAACAGTTACCTCCTGCCAATCCTTCAAAATGCCAGTTAAAGGAATGGCTTTGCTCCTTGCTCTACACAAGGTTAAACATGCAGTAACTTTCTCCAAGCTCAGATCTATCTTCTATCCCCCTTATCTCATCTATGCCAACATTCATATTATAACACTCTCAGAATCTTTATAATCACCTCACATCCTTCATATCCTCCAACTTTCACATCAAGCTCTTCCAATAAACTTCTAGCTAGTACCACCAAGTCTAACAACATGGCTGGGACTCACTGTTCTCCAATACCGCTGGAAAACAATGGAACCTCTTGCCATCTGACCTAACCTCACTTCCATCCCTTCCTCTCTTTAAACAAAGTCTTAAGAAACACCTTAAAACTCACTGGCTATGCCCTTGCTGTTACCCAGACTGATCCTCTGGGTTTCTCTGCTGTTATCTCTTGACTTCCTACTTTCCTCCACTCTTTCCTGTCTACTCCGCTGAATTAGTAGCACCTATAAGCTATCTCTACTACTTAGGCACCAATTAGCTATATTTTCTACATGGCTATGAATGTATCCTGAAGATAGTATTCCTGACATTTCTTTATACTTCCTCCTTTTTCTACTGTTACTGTTTAACCCCTCGGAAATAGTAACTGTTTGGAGTAAACTAGAATAACCAAGGATTTAAATGTATTCTAATAATGTCTTGGAGTTGCCCTAGATATTCATACTGGAAAATGATCCATTGGTGTATTATGTATTAATGTAGTGTGTCTCATAGTCTTCCCATAATTTAAACTGTAATACCTTTCTTATTTATTATAAACATTTTTTGTGTGGTGGTGGTTTATATGTGGAGCTTTTCTCCCTGGGCTTCTACTGAAAATGGAAATATATCCTGCTGGATCAGCCCGGTCAACAAATGTAAAAAATAAATAAATAAATAAAAAATCTGTAATACACATATTAAAATCTCTCTTCCTTTGCATGCACTAGGTTGAAACCTAGTGTCTGCCACCTTCCTTGATCTGTCCAAAGCATTTGATACAATATCCCTCAGCAAACTACTTACTATCTAAGTAAAACTCAACCTAAACAAGCCCTCATTGCTCTGGTTTCAAGACTACCTATCCAACTGCCAACAAGCAGTTAAGTGGCATAATCCCCCCCCCCCTTCTTCCAGTAACAGTAGATATACCACAATGATCCATACTGGGACCCCTACTATTTAACATCTTTACAAACACCCTCCACACTGCCACCCAGCAAGATACAATAGTCCAATATGCAGATGATACTACACTGATCTGCTCAGCCCCCACACTCCAGACACTCCACACTATAATCCAAGAGGCCATCGCCAATAATGTAAACTGGTTAAAAAACTCACAACTAATACTTAACCCCCAAAAAGACTCAACTTATGCTTTTGCACCTTACCAAAACTATTGACTCTTCTGCTCTTTTTTCTATCAATTCTGCCAGTAACACACAAATCTCCCCAGTATCACAAGCTAAACTTCTTGGTGTAATACTTGACCAAAACCTAAAGTTTGACAAACATATAGCACAACCATATCCAAAGTCCATAAAAAACTTGGAACCCTATACCGCTGCAAAAACAATCTTACCAAAAACACCAACATTACTATATCCAGAACTCACCTTCTCTCTACATTGCTTTATGCATCCCCTGTATTAACAAACCTTAGCAAGATAAACCTACACAAATTGTCTATGTGCTATAATAAAATAGCTAGATTTTCAACCAACTCTAATTTTTGCTCCCACCACTGTCACTCACTAAAACAATTAGGTTGGCCAGAACTCTCCAACTTACTGAACTATAACAGACTGACCATGGCTCAGTACTTGCTGTAGCACCCAAACAAGATTCCTGATCTGTCACGCTTACTCAACTTTCACAATTCTGCTTGCCATCTAAGATCCACAAACAAAGCCTTTCTTGAAGTAGCTAAGTGTAGACACAGTGCTGGTGAATCCCTCTATTCCTACACAGTTGCTAAAATTTGGAATTCTGTTCCACCAGATATCAGATTGCAAAACAGCAGTCCCATCTTTAAAACCCAATTAAAAGCCTACCTCAATCTCATCTGGCAATGCACCTGTACTGACCATGGCTAGCCCTACTACCACCATTCAGATAAATCTTCCTTTGGCACTACTCAAAGGTCAAACACGTAGGAAAAAAAAACTATCATAACGAATTGTATTTTTAAATGTATGTTTAAAAGTATATATATTACTGCAATTTCTTACTCAAATACATTATATTTTCTGTTTTACTACTGTACACTCTATATTGTACACTTCTATAACTTATCATCGTACTATGCTATGATATACTGTTGTTTGCTCTATTAATTTGTACTCATCTCTGACTTTTGTATTTTTATCATATATGTGGAGCTTTTGTATTTTTTATGATTGTCTTGTATGTGTAGCTTTTCTTTGTGGGTCTCTGCTGAAAACGGGCACCTGTTTGCCCAATCAGACCAACCCGTTAATCAAATATAAAATAAAATAGATAAATACTTAATATGCAAACACTATCTTCCACCCTCCCTCTGTCTGTTATACATTATTAAGCAAACTTTATCATACACGGCCTTATTGTTTTCAATTCCTTCACCATCACTGTTTCTAAAACTACCCATACATCACGCCTACCATAATCAGTGTACCTGGATCTAAGCATGTCCATACCATTGTCAGTCTTTAATGTTAGCAATTTATTGTATTCTATCTTAGCTACTATTTTCCTATTCAGATCTTGTAAATACGTGTTCTCTATATTATCTAGTATCTCAAATATCAAATCCTGTAGATATTTAATATTACAAATATAAATTTTTATATGCATTGCTGTGGAAATGTGATTTATCCCTGGAATATTGCTCCCTGTGTATCTGCTGAAAATGGGCACATACCCAGGCAGAACATCCCAGTAAACACATGTCAAATACAACAAATAAAAATTAAAGGTAAAATACTTGCTTTGAGAGTAAGAAAGCAGAGACTTTGCTCATATGTATAGAAAAGAAAGTGCGTACCACTGACTTTTTTTTTATAAAGTATCCCAGGGATTTAAGAGTAAAACTACCATATTTATAACCATTATAGGTGCCTAATAGGAAACTACATTTTCATTTTCCTTGAGCTCTTTCTGGGTTAGTAATAAGGTACTCTCTAACAGAAACCACTGGAACAGAGGGAATGTGATAACTTACTGAACTAACCTAGATTTTACAATACAACTACCTAAACTTTTGGACTACAACAGACATTCATCAGGAGATATTTGAGACATTTGGTTCATTTACATAATTTCTATCAGAACTGCTAAATGGAATTAAAATAAAAAAGAGGAATAGTGGCAAAAAGTCTTAATTTACAGTTCAGATGCTTATGTCCATGAAATAAACTGCTGACAGTGTGTGTGTGTGTGTGTGTGTGTGTGTGTGTGTGTGTGTGTGTGTGTGTGTGCGTTAGTGTGTGTGCGCATTCATGCACATGAGCACATGCACACGGGTACGTATCTAGCTGAAAACTGTTGGAAAGGGTCATGGTTTACCATCACGTGAAGGTTCTTCCTGAATGCTACATAAGAACAAGTGTTCAAATAAGAGAAAAAAAACACAACATTAGCTATTATGATCCATCATTGCAGTTCATGGGAAAATAAATTACAATAACATAGATGCAATGAAAGATTAGTTAAAACCAGATAAAGAAAACAGAAATAATTCATTAGTTTGTCTTTACAATCAGCATATTTGTACTAGAGGCTTCAGATGATAAACAAATGGCCAGGTGATAGCGTTGCATTATGATAGCAGTGGCAACTGCTGAGGAAAGCAGATGTTAGCTAGGAATGTTTTGCCTTGAACATGACAGGCTGACCATCCCAATGTATAAAAATAAATAAGGAGCCATTAGCATATTGAAGCAAATTATGATCTACCTAGCAAAGTGGAAAACAAGAACAAGGAAGAAAGAGCTAGAAAATAAAGTAAATCTGTTCCCCCTCCCCATTATAGTGGTTTAGGTGGAATCAGTGTGTGAATGTTTACATGTTATCAACATTTTGTTGCAGATCATAGGATTATAGGAGATTACTACAGTAATGGCCCTAGAGCCTATTTAAGCTTTGCCATCCTGCCCCAAATTTCCCCAATTATCAATGCATAGGGACTGGAATGGCTTTGAAATATGCCTGAGCCTTAGAGTATCTACAAACTCTCCATGTCAACAAGAGCCAAAGGTGACAAGCCAGGGGTAACTTAGCAGTTTCCTATTCATTGGTCTGAACTACATTTGAATAGGTTTAAGGAAGAGCTCTGTTTCACATGAATGGGAAGTCTTTTTCAGAGAAGGGGTAATCTGAGATAAACACCTCTCCCTCCAGCATGTTTTGTTTATGTCACAGATGAGATTTAGAGCCTTAGATCAGACAATTGTAGTGCTGTTTGTTTTCTGAATGAGTAGCAGCCCCATCAGGGCTGGAGTACAGAATGCCTTGAAGATTAGACATAGATCATCCCTCAATAGTCTATAGGAGATCGAACACAGAAAAAGGGCTTTAGGTGGGCCACATAGGACATATTATTTACACCCTGTTTTCTTTTAGTGAAGAACCTCTGGTGCCACTCCAGCTGTTGCTAATGCCTGGTCATGTACATGCCAAAGAGTGCATTGTTCTTGATTATTGATATAAAGAGGGCTGAGTATAGTGGGACTATGATTTCCTTAGATCTGGAAGACATATTCTTACTTAAGAGTTAAGCCATATAGAAAGAATTTCTCACTACCATGGACACGTAGTGATAAAAATTCAGGATACTGTCAACCTGTATTCCCAAGTCCGTTACCACTGGGTCTTCTCTTAGGAGAATGTTTTCAATCTTGTAAATTTCCGGCTGGTTATCTTCCCAAAGGGTATAATTATACATTTTTTTGCACTGAGATTTAGGCCATGGTCCTGGCACCAGTTATCTGTTTGTGTCACACCCTCCTAGAGGATATCGACATCTCTGGAGGATTCAATGATTGCACCCAGCTTGCAATCATCAGCATATTTGATCAGCCAAAGGCCCTATACATTTAGGTTGTCCTCAGAGAAGTACATTACATACTGGAGATTTCCTAGTACCAAGCCCTGTGGGACACCAATAGTAACAAGCCTATTGGTGAAGGTGCATTCCCCCACCCTAACTTCAGGTGTCCTATCTGGGAGTCATTTGGCTAGCCATCAGGTGACATAGGGATTTATGCCTAAATTTGAAAGTTTCTATAATACCTGAGTGAGGTATTGTGCCAAATTCCTTTGTCAGGTCAAGGTAGGTAGTATGTACCATTTTGCCCTCGTCCATCACTTTAGTAACCTAGAAGTCCACCAATTTTAAACATGACCTGCCCTTGACAAAACTAAAGTGAGATGTTTCTAATGTTGAAGATATTTTTATGTCTTTGTTTATCAGATCCACAATAATTCTTTCCATGACATTGCATATAGGACTAGTCAAACTTATGGGTTTGGGTATGTTAATTGTCCACCTTTGTGTAGAGAGGATGACCATTGCAGTCCTCCATTACTTAGGGATGAAGCCTGTCTGAGGATGTGGTTGAATAGAGATTCTAGTGGGCCTGATAGGTCGTGTGTTAAGCTATTTAGGAAGCATCCTGGAATATTATCAGGACTCACTGATGCAGTGTTGGTCAGCGATATATTTCATATCTTTGAGGATTAACAGTACCATACAAGCAACTTTATTATATTGTTAAAGTGCTGAATACAGAGTCATTGGAATACCATGCTTATAATTGCTAGCACTGAATTCTGAACTATAGTATAATATTAATTTTAGTTGTATATAAAAAAGTATGTGCTAACACTCCTGAGCTCCTTATTAGTTTTCTATGTAGCATTAATCTTTGGAAAAGGTCAGCATATTGGAGGTCAGCAAAAAAAACATCGGTAAAGCATGAATTTATAGAATATACATTTGTAACCAACATGTCTGATACAGAATAGCCAGACTAAGAAAGGTTTGCTGCTGTTTGTCTATCTGCCATTCTACAGACGTATTCGTTAATTTATCCTGGTGCTAATTGCCTGATCCATTACTCCTATATATCCTTTTTCTGGACATTTACAGCTTTTCATAATCTGAGCCACTGAAGAGTATTTGCGCATAAAATTTATTTCTGTGGACATGAAATGTTAGCAGCAGCAAATATTTCATTTGTTTTCTATCAGGGAAAAGGTACAAGACCTTTTTCTGCCATAACCAAGGATAAAATGCAGTCACAAAAAATACACAGGGACAAAACAGTTACCCGAACAAAGTATGTTATCCAGTATATGTTATACAATTAAATAAAATACAGGTGCATGCAGTGGGCATAGCAATGTAAGAACAATATATTAGTAGTAGTACATGCAAAAGTAAGTAATTGTAGAGATTAGACGGTGATATTTTATGAAGAATAATTTATTATTGAATGAGTGGCCATTAACATTCCAAAATGAGCATGCAAATTGGTCAGCCTAACAAGCATGCCCAAGGTTAATCCAGCATATGCCAATGGAAAAAAGTCCAGTTACCCAGACTTTCTTCTATTAATATATGCAACATAACCACTGTTTATTTATTTTTTTAAGTAAACTTTCAAAAATCAGAGACTTCAAAAGAACGAGGCAGACAGGATAGAGAAAATAAAAGGATGATCTGGTATGTTATGCAAAATTAGAGACACGTACCTCATCATCCTTTTATTTTCTCTGTCCCATCTCTCCTGTACATGAAAAGTCTTCCAATTTCTTTTTAATTAAAAACAAAACAAAAAAGCAACAGAGATCTTCCTTTCTCCATTGCTTCATTTGCACAGCACTGATATACTGTGTAAGTGTGGAAATGAAAGTCCCATACGCATGCACAGTACATCAAGAAAGCCCGAGGATACAGGGGAAAATGTGGAAGAGCAGCACAGTGCCATTACATAAGGACATTATTTAAGAAAAGGAAGTAACTTTTTTCTTAAATAATGTCATTTTATAATAGCAATAACCCATGGCTGGGTTTCATCCTCATGACCAAATCACAGCAACTGTGGGTAAATCCAGTACTACCCACACCCAGACGTGGGTTATTGCTATATTATCCACCTAGGATGGAGTAGATGTCATCCATCATGCAACACACTTTTTACACTGTTTTCTTTGGTTTCAGGTTGTTCTTCATTAAATGGTCTATAGATAAAGAAATGGACAAGAGAAGAGATTTCACACCATTATTTTAAACATGCAGCTAGTTTAAAATTGTATTTATTGCATTGATATACTCTGAAAACTACTTCTCCTGAGCAGACAGCTTTAATCATACTTACTATAGTTACTCTGAAAAATTGCTTGTAGTTCTGGACAGCAAAAGTTTGATGATGCTCGGATGGCTTTACAGTAATAATACAAAATAACGCAGGATGAATAGATTATACGACTATTTCCTCTGAGTAAAGTAGTCATAGCCATCGATGTCTAAGCAGCAACAGAATGTTAAAAGTGTATTGCTGCTCTTTTCATATATCTCTGTTTTACAATTAATTTCATTTTCAGTTATAAAACTGATATGAAAGTTGTAAATGTTACTGAAATAATGCCCCAGTCTTGAGCTTCAATAACACCATATGAAAGTTTGCTCAAATCCAAAAATGCTGCATTCACCAGTGCCTTGACAATATTCGAATAAAAATCAGATTTGTAACATTCTGTCTAACATAAATAAGACTGCTGTGAAATATCCTCATCCTAGAAGTTTTTTACCTCAGTACATGTTAATCATGCCCTTTCAAAACATTTCTTCAATACAAGTGTAGTGTATTGGTTATAATTTTTCTGGATTTTGTGCATCTTTCCCTTTGTAGACAGACAATTAAAGCTGTCTTGCAAAGTGAAGGAACATGCTTATTTATTCAACATGAATATACAAAAAAATTAATATATGGAAAAACAGTGTCCTTAATTTTATTAAATACCTATTTAAGTTGTCATGTTGAGAGACACTAGAACTCATAACTCTGCTAGGTATCTCTACTGAGTCAATTTCAATTTCAGCAATGTTCCAGTAAGAATATGACAATATACCTTGTGTTGTCCAATTACTGAACTGCTGTAACATTTGTTTGTAGGGAAAAATATATATATATATATATATTCCTTTTTGTCCTGGTCCCCTTCAATAATACACAATGAAACCAAATGACATTTGACAACCTTTATTAATTTCACACATAACTTTATTGCACTGTTTCAATTTTAATTGCAACAGGAATGACCTTGTAACCACAACACGAAAATCCTTGTAACATACGTCAGGGCAGCGTACCCACTGACCCTGCCTGAATAAGCGGCATCCATACCTTTGCTCACTTATTCTTATCAATTAAGCAATGTCCTACAGCTCACTTTCATCCCAAAACTCATAGCATCAACATCCAACACTAAGAGGCGGGACAGAAGAGGGACAAGCCTGCCCCCCTTCTCCACCAACCAGCCTGATCACAGGCTGCTCTCCCTCTTTTACCAAAGAACTTTCACAAAACCTTTCTAAAAATAAACTTAAATGGATGTTAAACAAATCTAAACCAAACTCATTCAAGTGCATCACATCGGATCTAAACCAAACTGGGCCCCTGTTATTAAAATCCCTATGGTCTATCATATACATACCCAACACCCCCAACTGCCACACCAGCATATAGTTAATAAACTGCTGTGTGTGTGCTCTAAATCCTTAAAACTAGCAGCATTCCTCCAACACAAACATGGCATTATCTCCAACATATAATGCACATGCCTGGATATAACGTCTGCAAGAGAAACAGATCCCCCCTTATTTTATCCACCAATTGCTTCTTAGGAATTATTCCCAAATCATTATCATCAAATGTATCACCAATATTCGTGGAAGCTCCATCAGTAACTGTATCACTTCAATTTCATTCAAAAATTGAATCCACCTAAGGCAATTAATCCAGTGCAAACTAATTGTCCACCACCCGACATGACACAAACCCAAGTCCTTTCCATCTGTCCTAACTGCTGCCTTCTTCACCACCCAATGGATATAAGAATGGCCCAAGACTATCTACTTTCCTGAAAAACAAATACACACACACACAAACACACACACACACACACACACACACACACACACACACACACACACACACACACACACACACACACACACACACACACACACACACACTAATCATCAGTTTAATCCATTACATAATATAAGATAAAAAGGCATTGGAAAACCACCTCCCCACTCTCCAGATGACCTCAATGGATCTGTCTTCCCTTGCCAAATCTGAAGTCCTACCAATAAGAAAAGAATGAGTGGAGAAGCATTCACCTGGAAAACTCACACATCGCAGTGCCCTTCTTATTATATGTACAAACTGATTACCCAATACCATCTTATCCCCCCTCAACTGAATAAGCAAATCATGAGGGCTCACCACAAGTTCAAATCAATTCTGCAGCCCAACTCACCAGTCAAAGCCTCTCAATCTTATCCTTCCTAAGAACTATCTGCGTGCCTTTCCCTAATTGATCCATTTTAGACCTATGTAACCAGATGTACATTGACACTGGAAAAACCATAACTTCTCTACAAAATAATGACCCTAACAGCTCCTACAGCTCAGACACCTGAAATGCTCCAAAATACATCCATAAACAAAGTAACCCACAAAACATAATCTACTGTCTCACCCACCACTAAAACTAAACTCTTCAATATAACTTTCAAAATCTGTCTCAATGGCCAATGCATATCCATAATCACTCCAACCACTCTACCCCATCTTCTCAACATACACCCCAATATCCAGGACTTTGCAAAATCATGCAGCCCAGCCACCTGTGCAAATAAGCTAACTGCAGCCTAGTTCACCTTAACCAAATGCACCTTTTTACCCTGCCCTCAAGCCTGAGCCAATTATCACAATAAAATGATTCCAACCAAACCCATTCATTCTCAGAAAACTGCAAAATAAATGAATCAAAATCATATAGTGCCCTATTATATGATGTCCTGGTAGATGTCACCCAAGATTGCTGCACCACCCTCCTGGTGATGTCAAGCCAAGATGCCACACCTCATCTGACAACACTACTGGCACCTCCTCTGCCCTGGGACCAACTGTTGGAACCTGGAAAACTGAAATCAAGGCAAACTGTCAGCAATCTCATTCTTAGCTTCTGCCACATGCACATCTAAACTCTGCAAAATTAACTTACATAAGACCAACAACAACAATTCAGATTTTGCAGTCTTAACTTGCAAAACTTGCACCACTGCCATATTATCCAAATTAAAAATTACCCTCTTTCCTCTCAATCGCTCCTGCCAAACTACCGACACAATCCAGACTGGAATTAACTCCAAAAAGGCAACATCCATTTTCCACGCATCCTTCCAATCCACTGACCAATGAGCACAAACCATTCCCCTCCAGAAAATGCATCCATTCCAATACACCCAGCTGCATCTGTGAACAATTGCAGCTCCACTTTACAAACACAATCCATCTACCAAAAAGATACACTATTAAACCTCTTCAAAAATGACAACCAAATTGTCAAATCAGCCTACACCAACCTGTTAATCCTGACCCAATGATGTTCTTCCCTTCTTTTAACAAAAAGGCCACTAACCTACAAAAAGTATGTCCTGGATGAACTGCCCAACATGCTAAATTCAGAAGCCCTAAAAACTGCATGACTTCCCTAATCCGCACCTTCTCCTTGCACAACACCCATCCAATCTTCTCCTTCAATCGAGCTATCTTATCAGCTGGCAAGCAGAACAACCCAGCTGGCAAGCAGAACAACCCACATTCTGCATCCACCAATAATCCCAAGAAATCCAATGCCTTAGTTTAGCCTTCTAACTTCTGCCTAGCCAATGGGACCACCAACTGATCACATATCACCAAAAACTCTCACAAACCTTCAAATGCTCCATCAAACCCCTCACTTACTATCAAGAAATCATCCAAGTAATGCACTGACCTCTGTGTATTCACCTGCTGCTGCCAAACCCAAAGCAGAACAGTGCAAAATTTCTCAAAAGTAGTGCAGGCTACTGAGCATACCATTGGCATAGCCTTATCAAAGTAAATTTTGTTCCAAACTACCATGCCTAATAATGACCACTCCTCTTTGCATACCAGCAAAAGGAAAGGTGAAAGGCAGATTCAATGTCCACCTTCACAAACACAGATCCTTCAACCCAAATAACCTTTACAGTGTCATCCAAAGAAGCATAACCAACCTTGGCATCCCTGACTGAAATGAAGTCATTAAGGGAGCTTTCCTCTGGGTATGACAAATGGTGAATTAGCCTGAAGTCACCATCAACCTTCTTAAGAACCAAACCCAGCTGTAAAACCTTAAAACTCTTAAAGAGGGGCTATCAAAAGGTCTCAACAACCTATCTGCCTGTTGATTGTTCTCTACCAAACCCTCCGATATATTCTCCTTACCCCGTACATATCACAAATTCTTACAGGCTACACCATCCACTACCACCCTTGATTTAATAGAAAGCCCCCAAGAAAATCCCTCAACTATTTCTTCCTTAAGAGAAGAATCAGGACATTGCTGGTCATATGGCACAATATTTCCACCTTAATGGGAGAATGCATCTCCCGGCCATCCCCTTGGTCCCCGAAAGGACACCCTTCCCTGTAACCCTCAAAAATTCCCCCTACCTCAGAGTTTACAAAACTCCTGGAATGAAGGAAAGTACCCCCATCAGTTGAAAGTGAACCCAGAGTTACCAAATTAACCTCCCACCACCCACAAGGCAACTCTGGATGGCTCATAGGTTCATAGGTTGGTACTGGGCTATCTGCCCAAAGGCATATATTAGCCCAGCCACGTTGTGTGGTATTCACCGCCCCTTTAGTAGTTCCCTAGACCCTTGTAATAGCAGCTAGTAATCTTGGCCCCTATCTAGTAGTGCTGTTGGTGTGATCCCCGGTGTGAACTTTCTGGTACCCATCCACTCATCAAAGTTCCTGTTGAAGAGTGATAGTGAGGGGCTCTGTCTTATGTAGATCGGGACCCTATTCCATAGTAAGGGAAGTCTCTGCAAAGGGAATCTATCCCTCCAGCATGTTCTATTCATTGTTGTGTTGAGGTTTATATCCCTAGAGCGTGTAGCTCGAGTAGATTTGGTTTTGCTAAGATGGAGCATGTTCAACAATTCTGGGTTGGACATGGCTCTGTACGTTAGACAGAGATTGCCACTGAGAAAGCGGTATGCAACAGAGAACAGTCTTAGATTTTTCAATGTTGCTGCATAGGGCAACTGTTTGAGGCCAGTAATCCTCTTTGTTTGGTTCCTTTGTGGTCTCTCCAGCTGCTGGAGATGTCTAGCCAGGTACATTCCAATTGGTGCATTGTATTCAATAATGGGTCTGATGAGGGAAGAGTAGAGGGTCACCATTACATCCTTAGATCTTGATGCGAACCCTTTCGTGATCAGATGGGTCACATAGAAGGATTTTCTAACCACTTTGGCAACATGGTTATCAAAAAAAAAGCTGACTATCTACTTGGGTCCCTAGATCCCTTATTTCTTCTTCTTCTTCAGATTTCAGGGGATTACCTCCTATGTTGTAGTATGTGGGTACTCTGTTTTTTCCAAAGGGGATTACTACGCATTTTTTTGCATTTAGCTTGAGACCATGGCTTTGACACCATGCATCAGTCTCACGGGCTCTCCACACACTTTGAACAAGCATGCAAGAACTTACACTCTACCTACAAACAACGTCCTGCATTAAAACCTAAAATACTCCTCTCCTTCTCCCCCTACCTTTCCCCTTCTACTAATCACCTCAAAGCTATCCATCACAGTAGCTAGCCATATGTCTGGATGTCGAACTTCCCAGTGGAGAGAGTGATCAACTGCTTTCTACTTTTGAAACCTCTTGTCATACCATGAACAAGCATTACCCAGCCACAAACACTGAAACTCCCAAATCATAAAAAAGTAAACCAAAAATGGCAAAGCCAAAGAAGTATCCTTCTCCAGCCAAACTGCCATATAGAAGATGAAACCTACCACTCAATTATCCCATGTCCTAGGTTGCAGCCTACCTACTCTCCTCCTCCCCAACACTGCCAAAAGATTTTTGCTATTCGTCATCTCTGATTACACCAATTGCTGCACTCCTTCCACATCGATGAATTCAAAGACATCAACATACTCCCTCTCCATATCTTCTCCTTAACTGAGGATGGAATTTGAGGTGTCAGAAAAACTGTCCTGCCCCTTTCCCCAAAGCATGTGCAGCTAACCAATCACCTGTCCGTAAGCAAAAATCTGGCCCAACTTCAGAAAATGATCCTACTCCACCCATGGGTGACCTCAAGCTCCCCACAGACAACCCTGTGCTATCCTCCCCACTAATTGCTTCACCCTGTCCCTACTTGTGACACCTCTTACATCCCTGATAGAACCTCCAACTTCACTCGACCCCTGATACACCTCGTCCCCAGCTAGCCCACAATCATTCCCCATGCATTCCAAATTTGCCCTACCTAAAGGGACTCCCAACAGTACGTCATTACTTGCCACTCTGTCCTGAGCTACTCCAGCCACTAGAAGATCCACTGCAACCACATCTCTCGATTGCTGTGCCCACTTCTCATGAGCCACCAACCTGGTGTTTGCCACTATGCATCATCTCTTTTGGCTGGACTCGTCTGCATCATCTGCCATCCCGGACTCTGCATTAGGGACCCCCTGAAAAGCTCTTCCACTTGTACCATGATGGCCTCCCACCTCTGCCATAGCCTCTGCATATTTGCCATCTGTAACAAAAGAGATATTTTAAGATACAAGGGGAAAAACACACAGATGTCTATATGTAGCTGTCCTGTGCCTATGGCTTTTACCAGCCACAGAGTTTTTCTATATTATCTCATTTCCTTGGTCTGCATTACCACTTCAGACTTTCTAGTAACTTTCCTCTTACAGCCCCTCCACTATTAGTGAAGCTGGAAGAATAACATTTCATATGCCATTCCTCTATTTTGGAATACATTGTGCATGCAGATCAGGTATCAGAGTTCAACGTTTTTTTCTTTTAATGATCTAACCTTGCATTCAGAAACAGGTAAACAAATGGCAAACCAATATAGTACCTACCATCAAGACCCCACATCTTGTGCTATATATTTCATGACTTTTGTGGACCCTTAAAATGTATATATGATTGTTACTGGGGGTAGAGCACAGATATGCATCAACCTATTTTAAGCAGAACCTGGTTAACCCATTCAGTTCTGAGTAACTGGAGGCTAATTCATTTTTTTTTAAATCTGACAGAGGCCAAACCTGAGTAACATCCCAAACCACCACACTCAACTCGACTGCCGACCACCATATCTCTCAACCTCTTAGCGCAAAAACCTGGAGCAAGCCAAAGAATGGGGCAACAAATTCCCAAAATAGGGACAAATTTTAAGTCATATTCTATAAACTTAGAAAGTTGAGAGAATAAAAAGTTTTGCCCTACCTAACAGCTCATATAAATTTAGAAAGTTGCTACAATACTGGGATCAGTATTATCATGCATTTTTGGTGTGATACGAAGTCTGAACTTCAAATGTATGTCATTGTTTAGTGATTTCAGTCTTCAGTAATTTGCCAAAACCAAAAATTTTGAGGAACAGACCAACATATTGAGCAAAATCTGAACAAAAACTCAGAACAGCTGAAAAGTAGGACAGAATGACATAGCTCCTACAAGGAGCAACCATCCACACCGTCATGCTACCTCACTTCCAACCGTCATAGCTCTCAACCTCTTAAAGCAGGAAATCTGGATATCACCATAAAAAATGGGGGAATAAAGGCCCAAAAAACAGGGACAATTCTTAAACATTGATCCTAATATATAGAATAACATGTTTTGCATTAGCATGAATTTCTGAAGCGTATGACATGCAAAACTCAAATGCTTGCCACCGTTTCTAACCTAAACCTTCAATGTTTTGTTAGAAAACCACAAATCCATAAAAATGGACCACAATACGGACCAAAAATCTGGACACACTGTAAAAATCTGGACATCTGCAACTGTCATATCCTGATATGCCAACAGTAGCACTGTAATGTGCATGCGCAGTAGGCAACCATTAGTCTAACCAGCTTGGGGCTGCATGAAAAGTCATTTGCAACTCTGGTTGGACCAAACCATCACCAGGGAAACCATGACAGCCCACCAACGCCGAACATCCCAGCCACGCCAGACCACCAGGAAACCTCTGCACAGCTCCCCACACCGATGGGAATACAAAACACCACCAATACTGCACTGTAACCCCAAAACAAAACACCACAACTCCCAACCATGTGGCCAGCCACACAAGTGAACCAACAGAAAGGCTAACAAAGCAACCAAGTCCATCTCTAGCCCCAACTTTCCCCAGTACACTGCCAACATTTCCTTCAAGACAAGAAAAAAAGTTCAGAAAGACAATCAAATGTACCATAAACCCTTACAACCAAACCTTACCCACCTCTTTCATGCACACAACTATTAACTCAAGGCCTACCTGACCACAGCAATACCTAAAGGTCATTTTGGACATAAGTCTGCACTTTTGCGAATTCACACCAAAATGTGATTCCTCTTCCTAGCTACAGTCCTATAAAGAACCTAAGTTCCATCCTACATCTACCTCACTTCCTGTAAAGTCCCCTTAACAAATTAACCAATCCCTTCCCCAGGTCTGGTCAAACCTCTCACTCTCTTCCTGAACCTTAACCCCCTTCACCAAAATCTCCCACCCCAACCCCCACTTCATTTAACTCACTTGCCAAAGATGTCTCTGGACAAAATGGTTTGTACCCAAACATCATTAGCCTGCTACAGCAATGACCAAATCTAAAATTGCTGACAATAATGTTGAAACTGTTAATAGATGTCAATATCTTCAAACTGACATGATGATAAATCCTGGTTTATCAAACATAAGCATCTCGATCGTCAGGCAGTGTAATATGCATGTACGTCCCTGCAGAGCTATAAATTGGAATATTAGATTAGTCTTGCATTTCCAGCAACTGCTAAAATGCAATAAGTCTAGTCAGCAAAAGCAATACATCATGTCAGCACTAAAGGCTGTTGTACAGTGTTGTAGTACACAAAAAAAAAATCAATATTTGTGGGTGGCTTTTCTAAATGGATTCCATATGCTTTGTCCAATATATGCCAAGTCTAAGTATTCACTGTGCAAATACTGAAGTGTCTTATTTAAGGTGATATTCACAATTCATAGCCTTGCAAGCATTTAGAATTCTGGAAAAGTGTCTGCTTGTAGGTAAGATGTGCATGACGGATATGTAACAGGTAGTCTGTTCTATGTAAAAAACACCTTATCAATGATTTTGACCACATACAGGATAAACGAAAGTAGAAATATGTTATGTGCTCTGGTGACACATACTTAAATATACCATATCATTGCACTGCTGATGGAAGTAGTCTAAATGTAGTCAGCTTGAAAAATGTATAGCTATTATACATATTATGTTTACCAACTTATAAGTAACTGATGTTTAGCTACTTTAGTTCACTTGAAAAGTGCAATAAAATCAGTCTGTAGAACTAAGAAAATCATATATGCAGTATGTCATTGTATGTGTCTTTATGTTGTAAAGCATATTTTGTACATTAGGGTTTTTACCTTCATTGGAGCATATGATGCTATAATTACGTCTGAGACTTAGCTAATTAATGTAAGTCGCACCTGCAATACATGATGCAGTACAGTATGTGGTGTGCTCTGTAAGAAAAAAAGGTAATATTAAAAACAGAGAAATGTTCAGATGCTAAACAAGACAAAACAAAAATATGCATTCTGAATGAGTGATTCAGTAAAACAGTATGTTAAGTAATTCAGACATGCCTACTGCATTTCCTCAAAATGTATATTGACCTATACTAAATAAGTAGATTTTCATTATTTCAACATTACTTTACTGTAAATAGTCAACATTTAAGAAATATGCAGTTTGCACATTGTGTAATAATGTCTTTCATGACAAATATGTGACAGTTATCAAGTACAGTAATTTTGCAATTATTGACCGCATGACCTTTTTTAAATGCTTGCAGTACCATTATATGCAATGATGTAGACCTTCATTAACCAATATCTTTTTGTGCACTCACATCACTATGAAATAGAAACAGCTCTTATCACATATTGAAAATTATTGCTTCTATGAAGTGCATCACAAAATGTTTGCATTAATGAATTAATATGACTCGAACTGTGAACTATTCTGTCACATGTATAGCAAATGTCTTTAGAAATTCCAGGATAATGACTTTTCTCTACTCTGTTGTTCATTATATTCGGCAGGTGTGGTTGCCTGACAAGTCTCTTTGTGTTACAGGTAATTCTGCATGAATACAGGAATAACTATTAATCTTCCCAGTAAACACTGAACTCTGATATGCATAGCTCTCAAACTTCCATACCCAAAATGAGGAACACCAGCACTCATAATTGGGAACAAATGGACAAAATGTGGAAAACATGCTAACGGCTTACTAAAACTTCAACTAGAAAGGTCATAAGATGGTTAAAATATGTTGGTTTCACTTATAAAAAATATATATTCTAATGAATTAATATGATGTATTTCTATTTACTATGGATATCAGTTAAAAAAATTCCTAACACAGAATGTGTGTCATACTCTTTCAATGTGGAACTTTGAGGAACATGAACTTTTTAAGAACGTAAATGAGATATGTTCCTTATAACAAGGTAAAATTGAGAGGTATGCTCCTATACTATGCTTCAATGTTCTTCTGAGTTCTTGTGAGACACTCATGACAAAGGTCCACAAAACCCCAGAAACTGTAATCAAATGTTGAAGGGAATATGGTTGTCGTGTTAGTACAAGTTTCAATTTTCCTTTTTTTCCAATGCAGTATGTCTCCTCGACATATGTTAGGAATGGAGAGATGCTCCCTCATTAATGTGTATGCTTCCACTGCATGTTGCCGGGATAGAAAGGAAGGGCACATTAGCATTCAGCAATATTCTTGAGGTATGATACAGGTGCTATGTTTCATTTGCAGTCCTGAGGTTTGCATTTTCCTCCATAAATTATTGTAGTAGTGAAACATGACAATGGCAACACATACATTGTTGGACTGCATATTGCAGCATGTTCAAAATCGCACTTTACAAATCATGGCCATGGTTGTAACTTACTCTCCTGAATTAGCTCATCTATGTGCTGCCATATTGTGTTGTATATGTGTAGAGATATTGTTTGCACAAGAACACAGCTCATAATGCATGTATGTTTCCTCATTATGAATGATGTAGTGTGTACTCTACAACTGCTTACATGAACATCCCTTAGAATGATAGTTGCCATCCATAACCCACATAGTAATTTTGCATAACTGTCTCCAATTTTCAAAGGTGGTCATTGCTGTCATATCAATACCTGTAGTGATGTCTGCAAAGTTTTTTATACTTCCATTTCAAACTTTCTACAGGCCATGGGGGCTTACCTCCTGTATTTCTAATGGTGTGTTATACATACCCACAAGACCAATATGCTATTTATGCAAAACTGTCTGATCCATGCTTATTCTTGATAGTAGGACAGCTGTGATATTAGCGCTTATGCCTTCTAAACAATCTGAGACTATCAAACATGGGCTATTACTTGACATTTCTGATCTGTTTCTGATCTTAGACAATATGTCATACTTTAAATAATTTCTGGCATTCGGTATAAGAGAACTTATCAAAAGCTTTATAGTTTATCTAAACAATCCTGTGTTAGTTTATGATTGATTGTGCAGTTGCCTGGTAAGAGAAGATTTATTTTTATTTATATTTTTGTTTTTACCACTGTTTTTCACTGTTTGTAGGAAGAAAGGGATAGATTGTAGACAAGAAGATTTACTATAATTTGTATTTTGTTGTTTTACCTCTAATTTTACCATTTTGTTGTTAGAAAGAGATAGGTTTTAGACAGGAAAGCTCTCACCATCCCAAGGAACTAGTCAGCTTATAAATACAGACAGACTGTGGATAGGACAATCCAGAGCCTATCAGAAGCAATCGTGCGTTGGTTTGTAATTTACTGAACTTTACTGTTAAAAAGAGGTGACTGTGAGCGATAGTGAGCATAAGCTAATGTGCGCATTTGCCCATGATGCAACAAAATTCCAGTGTTTGTGTGACTTTCACAACTGATATGGTCAGAGCACTGGCTTTATTCTACTTAATTTAATATTTAGTTGTATATTGTTTGCATAATTTTTCTCATAGAAGTTGATTTTGAATTTTATTGGTAACTGATTTTGATTATACTTTTCGTTTGGAATTCTTTATTCATTTGCAGCTGAAAATGGATTCCTTAAATGAGATGGCATTTAATTTGAAAAAGCAGAGGTATCTTATATAGTGTATTAAATGCGATGCAGATTTAAAGGTAGCACCTGATAACATAGTGATCTGTGTTCTTCATGTCAAAAGTTGAATGATTTGCTTACCATTATTAGTAAATCTAGATACAGCGATGACAGTTGTACTTGTGGAATTAGCACAGCTTGGAGAATTGTTATACATTGATGACCAGACTAATGAGATAAATAATGTTAGGCAAAGAGAAAATCAAACACGTTTAGGAAAGAAAGTGTATATTGCCAGTAAAGATCACTCAACCCCTATTGAGCAAGACAATACTACAGACAACTTTGGAATTCTGGATACAAGTACAATACTAACTAATTATACAATTATATAGGTTTTTAGGGTTCTTGTACACAGACCTGAAGAAGTCTAGAAGGACGAAAGCGATCTTTGTTAACAATAGGTTATGAAAACAGAAACTGATTTTTACATGCAAAATGTATATGTATATATTTATATATAATTTTTGATCGCAAAATGAACTAAGGTTGATATATTTCCAGCCATGTAGTATATTGCCTTGTATAAAATCACAGACTTAATAATCTACTTAATAATTTGGTTAAATAAGATATACTATTAAAGTACATTAGGGCTATATATTATTCTGACAGCTACTAGGTAGGGCAGGACCAGCTCGAATGTCACACTGATGGGGGGAGGGATGTGAATTTAACATGTGTACCAATAACATTTTGTTTTACAGCACAATAAACCACTCCCATGCCTGATAAAAAGTATATACATATTTAGAAAGCTTGTGAGGAAATTATTACTCTATTTTTGTTTTACTTGGATCGCTTGTCTGTGTACTTAATAAAGGATTTTTGACTGGAAACAGACTGCCTGCCTTGCTTGGATTACTTTTGAATACTTAGTAATGCTGTAGAATTCTATATTTTCTATTATTACTTTTTGACTTGACAGGTTTACGTTCGCTACTTCTACTACTATTGCCTGATCTGATTAATATACAGTGATTAACTAGAAATATATGGACTGAAAATCTTCCACACAGAGAAGTTTCTTACACTGTTTTGTTTTTAGACCAACTACACTTTAGTGGGTTGTTTTGAGACTTCGGGGATACCACGGAGATTACTTGTTTTTTATTCAGCAGTTTGAGAACTCAAAGCATATAGAAGAAAATAAAAAGAAAGGATGAAGCTCACAACAAATAGCAAGGAAAAAAGAAGCTGATTAATGTCTGTAAAGCAAAGAGAATACATGCTAAAAAGAGAATACATTGCTTTATTATGTAACGCACAGATTACAGGGAACAATAACATTTATCTACCAGAAAACATTCTGTCCACAGAAAAAACGCATCATTTTCCAAAACAGAATGTAGAAAAAAGAGGCATGAGGCAGGTGAAAAGAAAAAAATCAAAATTTAACCTGGAAGGATTGAAGGATATTACTGTAAAAAAAAAGGAGTATAAAGACAGAAGTTACAAAGTACTAACAAAAAAAACAAAAAAAGAAACTGACAAAGTACAAGTAATAGGGGACTCTATAGTAAGGCACATGGATGTTCCACTCACCAGGCTGAACAAGGAGAAGGTTACTGTCAGCTGCCTGTCGGGTGCTCGGATCCGCCACATAACACAGGCACTTAGGACACTCCAGAACAAGTACAAGTATGACGCTGTCATTGTACATGTTGGTGTGAATGATCAAAGACGTACCTCCCTGGACTACATGAAAAGAGACATTGAGGAGCTCTCTGATCATGTAGCCCAAGCTGGTATGACCCTGACCTTGAGTAGCATACTACCTTCACCACCTAGAATGATACCACAATACAAAGACAAAATGATTAATTTCAACAACTGGCTAAGCTTCTGGTGTCATTCTAAGGGGATTCAGTGTCTTTCTGCCTGGGATGACATGATAGACAAGCTTCGCTGTTTTGCCAGAGATGGGTTGCACCTGTCACCCCTAGGTTTTCGAATACTGGCCAAGGCTCTTGCCGTCCCCATAGTGCCTTTTTTAGGCAAGGCTCAAAGGACAAACCAACCACCATAACCTGCACAGGTAACCAAAAACTAAGGGTAATGCTACTCAATGCCAGAAGTCTCAACCTCAAAATGCACACACTCGAGGCTCTCCTCAGCATGGAGAAAATCGATGTTTGTGCAGTGACGGAAACCTGGTTCAAGGCTCAAGAGAGCACCCCAGCACTGCCAGGTTACAATTCATATCATACCTTCTGGCCTCAGTTACTGGATCGCAGTACACAAGGCAGAGGTGTATCCATATTCATCAAGGATACCCATATCTCCAGGTTAGTAGCGCAGCATGATGCCCCAGAGATCATCCATGCGCAACTATCAGCAGGCATAACCACATTTCAAGTCATAGCCAGTTATAGATCACCCACCATGTCCCAAGATGCTCATTCTGCATTCCTTGAGACATTGGAAAATATAAAGGCCCTACCCAACATCATAATTTTGGGTGATTTTAGCTATCCTGGTATAGACTGGGCGAACTACCAATGTTCCAACTCCTATGCTCAGCGATTCATAGAATTTATAAATTCAAATGGCCTTGAACAACTAGTATATTCCCCCACTAGAGGGGATAACATATTGGATTTAATCATCACAAATATGGGTGCCCATTGTACCACACCCATTATCACTCCCTCCTTGGTCAGATCCGACCACAAACTGATAACCCTGGACATCATCACCCCTCCACCTCCCCCAGTCAAAGAAACCATAGTCAAAAACCTTTCCAAAGCAAACTTCAAACTACTTGCATCTGAAGTGGAAAGCTTCACTATTTCCTTGCAGAAGGATAATGATATCCAGGATGCGGAATCCTACACCAAGGCACTCTATATGCATCTTCAGGATTGCATGGACCATGCTATCCCAAATAAAACCAAGACTCCTTCCTCAAGCAAGAAGAAACCAGTCTGGTGGACCCCAGCCATAAGCAAACTTTACAATAAAAGGAGGAGACTTATACAAAAAAGGCCAAATCTCAAGTAGAAAAATCATCCCTGATCAGCATTAGTAAGAAATTTAGGGCCCTCATCAAGTCAACTAAAGCTAATTTTGAAAAGAAAGTTGCCAAGGATGCCAAGGATAACCATAAGGCCTTCTATGGCTACATCAAAAACCTAAATGGCAATGCTCAGGTCTGTTCTGAGCTAGTACAAAATGGAACAAAATACAGTGACCCTTCTGACATTGCCAACATCTTGGCTGACAGGTTCAGTGCAAATCCCCCCCCCCCTCACCACCTACAGGGCCTATTACCATTCCAGGGGATTGTGTAAGTCCAATTATTACTGATACATTGGTTAACAAGGCTCTATCTAAAGCTAAAAGCACTGCCTCCATGGGACCAGATGGTGTCCCAGGCTGTGTCATACGCGAGCTCCAAAAGGAATTAACCCCGCATCTTAATACCCTGTTCAGTCTCAGCCTCTCCACAGGATATGTGCCCATAGAATGGTGCATGGCAACAGTGGCCCGCTACACAAGGGTGGGGCCACAACTGACCCTGGGAACTACTGACCAATAAGCCTGACCAGTCTGATCTGTAAGGCTATGGAGCGAATCATTATGGAACTCATAAATGGAGAGATTGGGAACCTCCAGTTGCTGGACCCCACACAGTTCAGCTTCGTCAAGGGCAAATCATGCCTCCTGAACCTGGTGGATTTCTTTGAGACAATTACTCAGGCTATAGATAAGGGAAAGGAGGTACACACAGCTTACCTTGACCTTGCTAAAGCATTTGACACCATTCCCCATTCAGGTATTATTGATAAGCTCACCAGCCTGGGCATAAACCCTTACGTCACAAGATGGATCGCAAACTGGCTCTCAGACAGATCCCATAAAGTAAGAGTAGTGGGATCTATGTCCGAATCTAGACCAGTAATGAGTGGTGTGCCTCAGGGCTCTGTCCTGGGGCCCCTCCTGTTTGGCATATACTTCTCAGAAGTACAGGCAAGCATGGAAGGGCTGTGGCTGACTAAGTTTGTGGACGACTGCAAACTGGGTGCTATAATAGAGTCTCCGGCCAACATGGAGATCCTCCAGAAGGGCCTAAATGAGACTGATGCATGGTGTCAAAGCCATGGTCTCAAGCTAAAATGCAAAAAAATGCATAGTAATCCCCTTTGGAAAAAACAGAGTACCCACAAACTACAACATAGGAGGTAATCCCCTGAAATCTGAAGAAGAAATAAGGGATCTAGGGACCCAAGTAGATAGTCAGCTTTCCTTAGATAACCATGTTGCCAAAGTGGTTAGAAAATCCTTCTATGTGACACATCTGATCACGAAAGGGTTTGCATCAAGATCTAAGGATGTAATGGTGCCCCTCTACTCTTCCCTCATCAGACCCATTATTGAGTACAATGCACCAATTGGAATGTACCTGGCTAAACATGTCCAGCAGCTGGAGAGACCACAGAGGTACCTAACCAAGAGGATTACTGGCCTCAAACAGTTGCCCTATGCAGCACGATTGAAAAAGCTAAGTCTGTTCTCTGTTGCATACCGCTTTCTCAGAGGCGATCTCTGTCTAACGTACAGAGCCATGTCCAACCCAGAATTGTTGAACATGCTCCATCTTAGCAAAACCAAATCTACTCGAGCTACACACTCTAGGGATATAAACTCAACACAACAATGAATAGAACATGCTGGAGGGATAGATTCTCTTCGCAGACACTTCCCTTACTATAGAACAGGGTCCCGGTCTACTTAAGACAGAGCCCCTCACTATCACTCTTCAAGAGGAACCTTGATGAGTGGATGGGTAACAGAAAGTTCACACCAGGGATCACACCAACAGCACTACTAGATAGGGGCCAAGATTACTAGCTGCTAGTACAAGGGTCTAGGGAACAACTAAAGGGGCGGTGAATACCGCACAACGTAGCTGGGCTAATATATACCTTTGGACAGATAGCCCAGTACCAACCTATGAACCTACAAAGCCAGGTGGATGAGATTTGTATGCTTCAGTTGTAATAAACAATGAAAACAGTGGGATTAATACGACTAAAGGTGATTCCTTTGTAACAGCTGAGAGCAGATATTACTGAATTAGAAGTTGAAGATTCTTCAGATCTGGTCAGAAAAGATATTATTGTAATTGGAGATAAAATTATTAGAGGAACTGACACAACATTTGCAGAGAAGATAATGAACATCAAATACTGTTGTGCTTGCTAGGAGCAAAAACTAAGGATGTGAGAAAGGCCTTAGAACATGTTAATGCTAGGAACCATGGATCTTTTTTTTTTATTAATGTTGTACAAAGATCTCAACCACGAGGTCTGACTGTTACAGCACTGTTAGATTGTACAGCTTATATATCTCTGGACATATTTTTCATAAATTACATACAGAGTGGAGAGTCAGGTCAACACGAAAAGATTTTTTGGGTTAATACCTACATGAAAAATTGCCCATTTAAAAATAGAAATGTGTAGAGCATCTGAGTCTAATTTTGGGCACACACTTTAGACAGGATGGCATGTACTTGTCAAGATCAGGAAGGAATTTTTGCAGCAGATATTTTATAATATTTCACAAACACAAGGCATGATTTTTGCCAGGTCAAAAATGTAACAGTTTACAGATAGCAACATTTGATGCACTTCTGATGATCGTTAATGTTAGGAGCATTAATAATAAAGAAGATTTGCTACATTCCCACAAGATTGGTGTTATTGTTTGTGAAACATGGTTAAAGAACAATGACTGGAAACCAGTTCTGTCAGGGCGTAAATGTTTTTACTGTAATAGACATTCTAACAAAAATATTAAATGGCGGTGGTATGTTAGGGAATAAAGATTGTTATTACATCTGAGATTATTACATGCTCAGTGATAACATTAATACTGTAAATTGCAAAACTGTGACAATAAAGACAACCCTGGAACAGGGTCTATATTACATAGTCGAAGGAGTAAATATCGAATGCCCTTTCATCGACACATATGTGTCAAACATACAGTTAAGAAAACAGCCAGATCACTGATTTTTTCCAAGGGAAAAAAAATCAGTTGGCCACTGTTTTAAATCTGCCCTTTTCCCCACTGTAGTGTGATCTCGGAGTTGGTATATTTAGTAAGGGGTGGGGAGCACAGCCCCCCCCATATTGGGGGTGTGGTGGGCGAATCCCCCCACTTCATAATGATTGTGATATTGTGTCATGCGTAGTTGGCCTACAGATTTTTTTCCCTTGGAAAAAAAATCGATGATGTGGCAGTCCAGTTAACTGTAGGTTCGACACATATGTGTTGATGAAAGGGTATTCGACATTGATGAAAGGGTATTTGACATTTAGTTCCTTCGACTACATAATAGAGACCCACTGGAACATAATTGTTGAAGTGCGTAGACCACCAAAGTCAAGTGCTGATGACCTAGAGCAATTCATACATTTCTTCCATGAAACATAGGAGGGAATTATAGTGGCTGGAGACTTAAGCTTATCAGAAACAGACTGGAATAATATTGATTTAACAACATTACCAGGGAAAAGATTTGAGACATACGTCCAGGAAGAACAATTACTTCAGACTGTGAAAAAGCCTACCAGGGAATGGAACATACTAGACATTGTTTGTATTTCTAAAGAAATTACTGTTACTTCATGCCAAGTTTTATCATTGTTAATGTGGTGTGATCATGGGGCTATAAAAGTTTATTTTTTTGCTAGATAATTCTTCTAAATTGAAATCTAAATCAATGCAAAAATATTAATACCAGATTATATGGAAGCAAAATGGTCACTATTTAAAACTAACTGGGGTGATGTGTTTCAGTGAAAAAACTGCAGAAGGCATATGGGACGTTTTAAACAAGAAATTGCTTGAATGCAAAAAATAAAGTGTTTAACCTCAGGATCTAGGTATATAACTTCTGGAGGATATATTTTCATACCAATAAGATATTTGATTAAGGTCATAGTCAAAAATAGAAAATGGAAGAGAGGATGATCTAAGCATTTGAAAACTGAAATAAACAAGCTGGACAGATAAATAAAATGTAGTTTGAAACAAAACTTTTGAAAAAAGAAAAAAGGCTACAGGCAACAAGGAAAGCTTCCACAAACAGACCTTTAATCTTCCAGCAAAGAAGTAAAGAAAGTGCTTTTGCTTTGGTTCAGTGACCAAAACTTCATCAGACAATTAAAATTACATACCTATCACTTTAAATAATGTAAAACAAGTCACATAATCAATTACACAAGTTCAAATGCCCCCTTCAATTCATATTTAAAATAAAAATACCTTGTATAAGAACCAAATACACATAAACATACTTGCATATAAAATATCAAAATACATCTACTACAAAATTGTTTTAAAAACTAATAAACAAATCAGAAAATTTAACAATGAAGATTTAGATATACTGTAAGGGTGTTGGCACCAACAAACATAAAACTGGGATAAAAACATCACTACCTTTGTAAACTTCTTAGCTTTAAGATACATGCTAAAGAGCATGCATCATTCAAGCCTGGCTGACAGTAGGCATTCAGTCTTATTTACCACAACAAGTCCTGAAGTTCTAATTTTAAAGAAGTGGGTCCCCCTCGAGGATCCTGTTCTACTTGATCAATAATCTGAAAACTAAACGTGTGATCAGGATAGTCTTGAACATGTTTTGCTAATGCATTATCTGTTTTAAGTTTCCTGATGATATAGATATGCTCATATACCCTTTCCTTAAACATTTGGTCAGTTTTCCTGACATAAAAACATGAATATAGTTTACATATAGCCAAATAGACCACACTTTTAGAACAGAAGTTATATCTTTTTCTGTAAAAAACGCTTCCAATGAATCTTAAATGTTGCCCCCACCTCCATAAATCTACAATCTGGGCAGTTTTCACATTTATACATTCCTGTTGTTCTTACTCTTTTAGCCTTTGTTTTGTCAAGTAAACTTTTCGAATTAGGTCCCCTTCTGAAAATAATCCAACGTTTTAACTCAACTATATGTTTTAGTTCATCATCAGAAATTATTAAATTCCAGTTGTTGTTGAGAATTTGCCTTATAATTCCTGCATCTGAACTAAATGATGTAATAAATGTAAAATTATACTTGGTTTCTTTTGGAATTTTGCACTTACTCTTAACAATTTCATTTAATCCATCCGATCTATTCCCCTGCGCTAAGACAGGGCGAAAGATCCCATCAGCCCACTTCTACTTGACTTCACTTACTAATTCCTCCACTAATTTAAAAACATATCACTCAAGGTTTGGCATTCTTTAAGGAATTCAAATTTCTTGGTCACCATGCAAGCCATCCTGACCAAATGGCCTTTCACAACCAATCTCTTCTGCTGTAGGGGATGATTACTGGAATAGTGGAGAAAGGAATTCGAATAAGTTGTTTTCTTATGAATTCTGGCTTTAAACATTTGTTCATCACTATCCTTGTATAGTTCCACATCCAAATATGCTATATGCTCAAAGTCAGTATTATATGTAAAAACTAAGAACTGGGTGGAACTGTTCAAATAATCCACAAAGTTTGTAACATGGTCAACATCGTTCTCAAAAATGATAAAGATGTCATCCAGGTTATGGGTGTAGTAATAAATGTTTTCCTTGAATATGTTGTTGTTAAACACATTTTTGTTTCCAATGAGCCGTAACCAACTTTGCAAAGCTCACACCACAGGGAGAACCTATTGCTGCACCAGTTTTTTTGTAAGTAATATTCCTCTTCGAACATAAAATAATTATTGTTCAACACAATATCTAGCAGTACCTGTATTAATTCAATCTCCCTTATTGCACATCCTTTTTCTTTCATTATTTTACCCATCCATTCGATACCAATATCTGAAGGAATGACCGTATAAAGGTCTTTTACATCAATCGTGAGAAATGTTGCATTGTCTTTAAATTCTAAATTGTTAATGTTTCTCAAAAATGACAAAAAATCCTTACAGATATGGTCTGCCTGTTAGACATATATTTTTTTAAAACCATGTCTATGTACTTGGCTATAGGATATGTAATGGAATTTCTCCCATCCACTATTGGGCGTAAAACGGGATTCTCCAGGTCTTTATGCACCTTGGGTAATCCGAAAATAACTGGTATTTTAGGAGCTAACATAGAAAATAAATTGTATAACTCAAACATGATTCTAGCTTCTATAAATAAATCATTCAGACAAACATAAATTTTCTGATAAGCTCTGTTCAATTCATTAAGAGATGATGTGTGTAATTATTTGTGTCAAGTAGATTATACATACACTTCTTATAATCGTCATCTTCAAAAAACACCAAATGCCACCTTTTTATCAGGCTTAATAACCCGTAAATCATAACGTTTCAAATTGTTCAACATATCCCAGTCCTTCCTTTTGAAATTGGTTACATTATTTTCCTAGTTCTTGCTATTGTAACACAAGGCCTCACGTAGGTCAGGCTCACAAATATACTCAAACACTGACAAAACAGGTGTAAAAATAGGATTATAAGTACTCAAAACTTTACAATCATTTTGAATATAGGTTTGTTTTTTAAATAAATTGCCCAAGTTCAATTTGCGTATAGACAATTTTACATCTATAATGGTTCTTGCCAAATCCACCCATTGAGTAGGGACAAATGTTAATTCTTTAGCTAAAATGTCTGCTAAAGGAATGTACATAGCATACTTAGAGTAGTTAAAAATCTTGAAATCACCCTCACTATTCATAATAATGTCACATGCTTTAAATGAGATAGCATCTGTAGGCGCAACCTCACAAATAGGGTCAAAAGGTAGTTCACAGTTAAAATCAAACATGGACATTACCTCTGTATTTTCTGATAGTTCTTCATGCTGTTTCTGTTGTTATTTTGATTGTTCCTCATATGTGACTGCTGCTGGCCCTCGTTGTGAAAATTTGAAGTAGGATCAACACTTGTATTAACATTCTCCCCTTGGGAATTTGAAGCATTATCTAGGTTTTGGTAATTTCTATTTTGATAGTTACTTCTCAAGCGGCTGTTCCAATGTGGGCCTTCTATGACCTCATTGGAGTTCATGACTGCATCTGCGTAACTCTGTTGTGATGTGTTTGTGTGGGGGCTGTCCATTGCAATGTTAGCTTCCACATCATCAACTCATCCAATCAGACTGTGCCATTCTTGTGAGGGTGGGGGTTTAAGGTAAGCAGTCCCCTTAGTATAGTCCAAGCTATCACGGTCTAATTTCTTATTCTTGACATGTTTCATTTTGTTAATGTGGCCATTAATACTAGTAAAAATACAATTGTACTCATATTTATAGCTCAAGAACTCATTTTCCATTTTAATATGACTGTCAAGGGTATCTATTTCAATGTTCAATGATTCTATAATTGCAGTATAATGTTTAATAAAACGTTAGATCAATTCTAACCCTTGCTTGTCAAATAACTGGATCAGTTCCTGATAAAACACCGAATCATAGATTAAGTCAGTTGGGAAATGCCATGACCGTAAACCTTTGGGGTCTTTGCTGATTATACAAAATAGAATGTTGCCATTTAAATCTAAAACTTTCAGTATGTGCATAAAATGGCAATTTATGAATATGGAAAGGGAACTTGTAATCATTAATCACAATAAGTGAATTTGTTGTTTTTAACCTATAATTTCACTCATTTTATAATAAGAAATGGCAGATATGAAAATCCTTATGTGTAGGAAATGGGGGGCAGAGGGATGCAATGATAATTAAAATGCACTAACTTTTTATCAATGTTCACATAAAACAAACTTGATGCTTTAAGTAAGTTAGCAACAAAGTGATTACTTAAATGCTGGCAAACAATGAAATATAAACTTCTGATATATCAAGTAAAATACATTGTATTATAAACATTAGGTATAAATATTATTACCATCTATTTATATTAAGTAATACATTTTGAAAGACTTCATCAATAAGGGTGAATATGTTAAATAACTGTGTGCTATAATCTTTCACTAAGGCTTTATATATGATACATCCTACTTTACTATAATTGAATTGCTTGCCATCTATCTTTTATGTAAATATTAATTGCTTATACAATAAGTAGACGTTTAAATTGTATTATAATTCTGTCTAATCTACACTAGTACTATATCTGTCCAAAATAATATAAATATTGCTTATTCCTATTAAAATATTCTCCATATGATAATTCAATCTATGGAGCTCAAATGTTCTGGATTGTCAAGGTATGAGTGATAATTTGATGGACTTAGGTTTATCCATCAGATTAGGAATGATTTTCATTCCATGGCTAGAGCAGATCTTAGTTTTGTTAATGTTTATTAATTTAAATTTATTTCACAAAAACATTTTTAGTATGCCTGACCAAAACACTACTTTACTGGTAAACAGTCAAAGTATAAAACCGATAATTTCCTTTAAAAGTTCAGACATATACTTTATAGTTATCAGAGGAAAATGTTTAATAGTCACAATAAAACAAAAAATACAGTCTAAATAACTTAACTTTATAATCTTTAAATAACAATGGCTTAAACAGTCCTAGCAAGAGATCAAATCTACTGAAATATTTTAAACTGAACAAAGTACAAATCATCTTCCTTCAAGAAACTCATTTCAAAAGAAATGACAATTACAAATGGAATCCTAAGGAATATATAATATTGGCACAATCCACTTATAAGACAAAGACAAAAGGGGTAACAGTTTTATGGAAAACAAATGTGATTAACCCAGAAATCATTTCTATGTATGAATATAAAGAAGGCCTTATGGCATTAGTAATAGTTAAATATAAAAACAGAATATGGATCCTAGCCAATCTATACTGGTTCCCAGGCATTGGAACAGGAACTGTTAAAAAACACTTGGATTTCATTACTTTCTCAATCACTCCCTGCCCCTTTTCAGACCACAATTCATTGGTACTAAAACTTTAAAATGGGTACAAAACCATTAATCTTTAACTCCAGAATTCTAGCATACATAACTAAAATTAAAGAATTCAAACCATGATTATTATCTGAATTACAGTTCTTCATAAATATTAATTACACCACAGAGATACATAAAATAATGATATGAGACACATTAAAAGCCTACAAATATGACAAAACCCTAACTTGGTATAAAAAAACAGAGAATGGGATTCTGAATTATTATATCTGCAATCCAAACTTTTGTCAGTAAAAGCTGAAAAAAATGTTTGGAGATGAAAAAGAAAGTAGAAGTATTAAACAATAAATACAACAAAATTATAACACATAAAACTAGTTTAGCTTTAGAAAAACTAAAAATTTGTACCTTGGCCACTTCTCCCAAATATCTACATAATTTATCCATAAGAATCAAAATACAATCAAAAGCTAATAACATTAAAAGTATCTTCCATGAAAAGAAAGGGAAACATTTCTCAGATATAGGTGACATTCTCGATGCTTATAGAAATCAATATATGAAACAGTTGTAAAAAGAAAATATACATATCGATCAATTAAATCTAGATGAAAAATGTTCAAACATAAAAAAAAACAGAAAAATTCAAACTAGATATGCAAGTACCCATATCCTACAATGAAATTACAGATATAATAAAACAGGTTAAAAATAATAAAGCTCCAGGTATAAATGGCATAATTATGGAAATATATAAACTTTTTCCTGCAAAGAAACCATCCCTCTTCCATAAAACTCTATTAGAAATCCAGTTACAAACTTTAATACCACCCTCCTGGAGATATTTCTTAATCACACCAATCCTAAAGGAAAACAAATCCCCAAACCTCTGTACCTCATATAGACATATATCATTATTAAATAATGACTGTAAGATATTTATGACAATATTAACTAACAAATTGAAAATACCATTATCCAAAACAATAAATAATGATCAAATTGGGTTTATATATCATAGACACACTCATGACAATATTAAAAGGATAATTTCTCTTATAGATTATGTTAATAAAGAAAATAAAGAAACACTCATAATTGGCTTAGATATAGAGAAAGCATTTTATTCCGTAAATTGAGACTATTTATTCAAAATCCTAATGCTATTTGAATTTCCTGAATCCTTTGTTCATCTCCTAAAGAATATATATACAAGAAATGTATGTCAAGTTAGGTCCTTTTGCTTCTGAATGTATACATATAACAAAAGGCACTAAACAAGGATGTCCCATGTCACTGATTATATTTCCTTTGGCTATTGAAATATTGGCAGACTCAATTTGTAACAATATAAAAATCAAAGGAATAGATGTTTATGAACAAAACAATTCTAAAGTAATGCTATTTGCTGAAGACATATTACTAACGTTATCTAATACAAAAGAGACATTAGAAAAATTAGATATATTAACTGACAAATTTCACATAACTTCAGGACTCCATTTCAATAAATCAAAATTTTTATTTTTAAATAAAAAAAAGAAAGAACTGCAGACTAAGGGGGATCACATCATAGGGAAAAAAGAATCTACCTTAAAACATCTAGGAATTGAGTTATGCAAGGATAATAATGAATTAGTCTCAAAAAACTACAATAATATCATAAATACAATTAAAATCTCCATGGAAAAATGGAACAAAATAATATTAACATTGGAAGATAGACTACACTTAATAAAAATGGTTTTACTGCCCAGGATCCTATATATAGCCTTGGCAATACAACTGTTACCAGAAAGGAATATATTTAAAGAAATAAATTCATGCCTAATAAAATGTTTATGGTTTCCGAAAAGAAACAGAATAGCTTTAATATATCATATCAGACCATGGAAACAGGGAGGATTAAACTTTCCTGATATAGAAACATATAAAAGCATCAATATCTAAAACAATCTCAGATTGGATAAGTCCAAATTACTCTGCAAATTGGAAAGAATTACTAACTGTAATATCAATAAATGAATTTGATTTACAAAAAAAATTCAAATAACAGGTAAAAACAATTTGTCACGGCACATATTATGTATTAGTATGCAATACAGCATAACTAAACCCACTAAAACTCATATGATTAATTATTACATTGACTCATTTAGGAAAATTATTAATGCAAATATAGATTTAAAAATCTGGTTTAATCTTGCAACACCATTTATAGTCACAAAGAACTTTCCACATAAAATATATAGAGAAATTATTAATTTCAGGGAAAAGAAAGGATTTGTTTGTCAGCTCCAATGTATCAAAGAACTAAACATTTTAGATATGCAAGTAATAAAAACAACATACAAAATTCCACAACAGGACTGGCTAACTTTACAGAGTTGTTGTTTGTCTTTTGGCTTTTCCCGGTTAGGGGACGCCACAGCAGAACTCCGGTAGCTAATGATTGGCAGTTGTTTTTTATGGTGTGGAGTTGCCAGCCCGACACCCACCTTACAGAGTATTCTGCCATATTCACAAGATTTAAGTAGAATAATTAACAAGAAATACCTGCATTTATGAAATACATATATGAAATCATATATAATGATTTTGACATGGGAAACAGTATTTCATAATTTTACAAAATATTGATAAACTATAAAACAACACCCAAAACCTCATATTGGAAATATATAACAAAAGGACACTCAATACAGTTAACTGAAGATATTAAAACAAATATCTTATTATCAATAAAATATACATCCTTTACACAATACTGGAAAGTTTTTAACTGGAAATGCTTGCACAGGGCATTCTTAACCCCAGACAGAATCAGTAAAATTAGTTCTTCCATAAAAGGAATATGTTGGAGATGTGAGCAAGTACACAATGCAGATTGGAACCACATTTTCTTTGATTGTGTTAAATTTAAGCCATTTTGGAATGGTATTAATAACTTTCTACAAGCTTTATTTAATGAATCGTTTTATTTAACTAAAGCTCTTGTATTATTAAATGTGAACAAAGGTCCTCATTTGAATAGGTCAAACATGTATATGGTATGGACTATACTTGCAATTTCAAGGAAGTGTATAACAAGAAAATGGAATACAAAAACAATACCAACTTTCGAAGACTTCTACAACCTACTGAAGACCACAACATTATTGGAAATTAAAATTAAAGAACTAAGCATTTATCCAAAATCATTTATCAACAACCCTTGGGGAAATGTCTTATCGTTGATTGACACTATACAATAATTGATCAGACACTCTGATAATAGATTGGACATACTTATAAAGTAACTGTATACATTAAGATCTGGTTATAGTGTCAGGCTAATGTAAATAGTGTACATAGTTATTTAAGATATTATGTATAAATACTATGGAATTCATTCAAATGTATTTGAAAAATAAAATAATTTTTGAGAAAAAAAATTAAATTATACTGAAAAAGAACTAGGCAAATTGGATCCAAACATAACACAGGGAGGAGATGGAATTAGTAATGATCTAGGAAGATTTTAACATGAATTTACAGCATCATATCTGTTATTTACTATGTCATACAAGTACAGGGAGACACCTCAGAATTGGAGACATGCTTTTGTTTAAACCTGTCTTTAAGGGAAAGGGGATCAGGACAAACCCAAAGTCATATAGACTCAAAAGTTTACTTTCATATTGTGGAAACATAATGGAGAAGATTATATTGGATAAATTGAGAGAATTGGAAGGGTTGGGACTTGAAACCATATATCGGCATGCTTATGTGGAAAATAGTTCTATTAACACCTGCGACAGGATGTTCTATAGCAGTATAAAAATGAATATAAAACTGAGCTGTGATGTAACTTATATAGATTTAAATTCAGCATTTGATAGGTCATACACAAAACACTGACCAGTAAATTAGAACAGCTAGGTATTGATGTACTCCTGATAAGATGACTAGCTGCATAGCTTACAAATAAGATATGGCAAGTATCATAACTGGATAGGTGAAAATTGAGGTTATAGTCAGGGTGTCACACAAGGCTCTATACTAGGCCCTTACTTGTTTAGATTCTATATTTTTCATCTGAGGTGTTCTACAATCAAAACCGATAATGTGTTACAGATAGGGCATGCCTGCAAAAGAACTTGACTAAATTGACCATTTGGGCACAGGAGAATAATATGTTAATAAATACGTCAAGAACTTAGCATATGAGATTTGGGGGACAAACTGAAAGGTAAATATTTAATATAGCACACAGTGATTGAAACTGTAGATTCATTTAAGGACCTGGGTATATGGGTAGATTCAGCTTTGAGTTTTTCTAATCATATCAACCCATTGGTTAATGATAGTTATAGACCTATAGGTTGTATAAAAAGATTTATAAAGTCTAGGGAATCAGAAATGATGAAGTTGTTGCTTGTTAGTTACATTTTGCCTAAACTTGAGTATAGAATAGCAATATTCAAACTTTATAAGAAATCAAGCATGAGCAATCTGGAAAGAGTACAGTAGAAATTACCAAGGATATCTACGGATGTGAAAATTTAAGTTATTCTGAAAGACTAAAATTTGTGAACTTGTGCAAATGTCTCGTGTAGATATTTAAGAGGAGAACTTATATTCAGTATATAGTACATTTAGAGACAACTACCTCTGGGAATGTTTGGGATTTTAAAAATAGCAGAGAATCATCAGACAACCTATATAAAAGATTCTGTATGATTGAGAAGTGTACTAATTGGCTCTCAGTGATATGGAGTTACATACTTAATAAAGTGATTACTGAAAGTGAGATGTGCACCAATTCTCAGACATGAGGCAAGTTTTAGTATTATATAAACAATTATAAAATGGCTATATCAGCAATCAGTACTGAAATAGAGGTGGTGGCCTCTTTTCAGAAAAGACCAGCGCAGTGGTGCAGCGATTAATGCTGTCGCCTCACAGCAAGAGGTTCTCTGGTTCGATTCTCAGCCGGGGTGCCTTCTGTGCAGAGTTTGCATGTTCTCCCTACGTTCGCGTGGGTTTCCTCTGGGTACTCCAGTTTCCTCCCACATTCTAAAGACATGCGTCTGGAGCATTTCTCCCCGGACCTCCGCTGAAAACAGGATCTGTGGAACCTAGTCGGACTTTCCCGGTCAACAAATGTTAAATAAATAAAATAAAAATAAATAAATAAAATAGTAAGTGTATCATGCATGGGCAATGCACAGCATATAAAAATGAAAATCTAGCCATCAATAAAGTGTTACTCTATAACAATAACAAAAGAATAAACATATGCAGCTTGCTACTGACCTTGACTTTTGAGCCAAAGGAGTGACTTGCAAATGCTGCTGAAACACCCCCTTACGCAATTTCTTAAGATTACTTTGCTTAGCCCTAGTTATATACAAGTACTGTCTGCTTTGAAATAAATGGCATAATAAAAATAAAAATTAAGACATGAAGCAAGAGTCACCTCACAGAAATGATGGCGTAATACAGTTTCTCCTATACTTGTTATGGCTGGCTCAGAAACAGACTAAAAATAAAAATATGGAGCTCACTTTGGACCTGCTTTTAAAGAGCCAAGGGAATAACTTACAAGTGTTGTTTAATCATCCACCCTCACTGGAACAGTCAACTAATAGGAAAGTGTCAGAATTGCAGTCTGTACTTTTTCCTTAGCCTTGGTTACGCACATCTTATGACTACTTTATAAAGAATGGCAAAGTAAAAAAGTGAAGCAAGAAGGAAAAACAGAAATGGCAGGGAATACAGTTTCCCCTACATGCAGTATAGCTCTTTCAGTGGCAGCAGATTAGTAATAAGATTATGCAGTTCAGTACAGGTTTTGATTTTAAAGAGCCAAGGGAGCAATTCGCAATTGTTGCTTAGGACCTCCCCCACTGCACTTGTTATCTAGAAACTCTTGGGGACGTATCATTGCACTTCAGCCTCAAACCTGGTTGCAATACCTTCTGCTTAGTTTACAATGAATGGCAGATAAAAACTGCAAATTAAAACATGAAGCAAGGAGGACAAGAAACAAATGGCAGAGTCCTACAGTTTTCCTTTTTGTTGACAAGGAAGGTCTTGCTGGGCAGAGCCCATTTTCTGTGTCAGACAGGAAAAAAAGCTCTAGGAATATTACAATTATAATTCTGTTTTTGTTTAAACAGTTGTGCTGTTGTACAGAAAAACAATGGGCTAATGCAACATGTTGTATGTAGATCTGAAGGAACAGACCACAATAAACATACAGTGTATACATTTTAGGTAATGAATGCAAGGTACTGGGTAATCTGGATTATGAACAAGGAAAAACACCTTATTTGAAACAAAGATGTAAACAAGTATTACATGATTTAACAGACAATTGCCAGTATGTTTGACACTTTTTACTTAGTGAAAATTGATTTGATGAAAAATATGAATAGTTATGACAAATTTAAAGGCCTGATACGGTTTATGAAGAGTGAGAGTAATACATTGTGAGGGAGAGTTTTAATATGGCTAAAGGTTAGTAAGAAAGGAAAGTAGGCCAGTTTGCATAGTAGTTTAAGTTAGTATTAGATGAGCATAATAGAAACAAAAATAGAAACAAAATTAGGCAGCTGGAAAGGAGAAAGGGAAAAGAGGATAGCAAAATGGGGTGAAAGGATGTACAGATTTGTTGGTAAAAAATAAATCATAACTTTACCCATGGTTTGCCATCTATGTCACTAATTGACCTGGACAGACAATGAATATTTGATGTGTGCAAGTCTATATTGTAACCGTAAAATTTTTTTGGGTATTGGCATATCAGCAATATTTTGATAAATTTGGAGTATGTTTGGCTAGGCATAAAAATGGTCCATGGATCGATTCACTAATAACCACCTATGAACCTATATCTTAAACATCCCACAACAATTAGGAGGTGGAAACTGGCAGGAAACATCACAATGCACCTTTTTCCTTAGGTCTGGCTACAGAATGGTAGAATAAAAATACAGATTAAAAAAAAAAAAAAAAGGAACAAGAAATAAAACATACAGAGTACTTCAGTTTCCCCATCTGCTATTTGGCTCCTTTATTAACAGAGGAAGCATGAAAAATGTGCATTTCAGTACTTGCTCTGAGTTTAAAGAGCTGAAAGCAACTTGCAAATACCAAGGAAACAGTCAGGGAACGTGACAATACACTTTTTCCTTTGCATTGGATAAACGCACCGTCTGTCTGCTGTATAATAAAGACAGCATAGATATAAAAACTAAAAAGTAAAGCAAGGAAGACAATACACAACTGGTAGGGTGCAACAGTTTCCTGTATGTGCAGTAGGCTCTTTCAATAACTACAGATTAAAAATAAAAATCTACAGCTCACTGGTGGCTCTGATTTTAGAGAACCAAAGGGGCAGCCTGTACATGCCACTTAAAAATATTCCCCCCTCCACACATCTCAAACTAGCTGAAAGCTCTCAGGGGCCATCAGTCTACACTTTCTTCCTTAACCCTGCTTACACACCCTTTTTACCTGCTTCACAGTAAATGGTAGAGTAAAAATACAAATAAAAAGTGAAGCAAGGACCACCCATAAATTATAGCTTACTACAATTTCCATGCTGTGTAGTATGATTGTTTTAATAACAGATAAAATATACAGCTCTCTGTTATATCTGGTTTTAAAGAACCAAGGGACCATCTCCTGAGTGCTGCTAAAACAGCCCTTCCCCACAACATCTAGAGCCACTACCTGCCAGGGAACATCACACTGCTTATGCTCCTTATTACTGCTCATGCTTCTTATTACTGCTTATGGTCATTATTACTGCTCCTGCTCCTTATTACTGCTCATGGTCATTATTACTGCTCCTGCTCCTTATTACTGCTCATGCTCCTTATTACTGCTCATGATCTTTATTACTGCTCCTGCTCTTTATTACTGCTCATGCTCCTTATTACTGCTCCTGCTCTTTATTACTGCTCATGCTCCTTATTACTGCTCATGATCTTTATTACTGCTCATGATTTTTATTACTGCTCCAGCTCTTTATTACTGCTCATGCTCCTTATTACTGCTCATGGTCATTATTACTGCTCCTGCTCCTTATTACTGCTCATGCTCCTTATTACTGCTCATGCTTCTTATTACTGCTCATGGTCGTTATTACTGCTCCTGCTCCTTATTACTGCTCATGCTCCTTATTACTGCTCATGCTTCTTATTACTGCTCATGGTCATTATTACTGCTCCTTATTCCTGGTTAAACACATTCTGCTTGATTTAAAATCATTTTCAGAGTAAAAACAAATTACAAAAAAATTATGAAAGGAGGACAATATACAAATGGTAGAGTACTATGGTTTCCACTATGTAAATGTGTCTGTTTCTACAAGAACAGATAAAGAATAAAAACATATATCTTACTATTGACTTTTATTTTAAAGAGCCAAGGGAGCAGCTCATATGTAATACTTAAACACATGCCCCCCCCCCAACAGCATGTACTAGCTGCACTTTCCTTTAACTTTGGTTCCACACACTTTCTACCTGCTAAACAATGAATAGCAGAGTAAAATAGAAATTAGGACTCCACACAAATGGTGGGGTATTACATTTTCCTTATGTACAATATGGTTCTTTCAGCTAGTAGTTCTGATTTTAAGGATTGGATGGATTAATTCCCACCCCCACCCCCATACTTGCTAGCTGAAACTAACGGTACATCATTCTGAACCTTTCCCTTGGCACTTTTGCCTGTTTTACAATCAATGACAGAATAAGATACAAATTAAAAAAGTGAAGGAAGGACAATTCAAGAGTGGCAGGGCAATATTTTCTCCTACATGCAGTATGGCTCTTTGAGTAACAACAGATTAAGAATAAACACCTGGCACTCTCTCCTGGCTTTGATTTTTAAGAGACAAGGGAGGAACTCTCAAGTGCTGCTTAAGCACCTACAAGCTGGAACCCGGCAGTGAACATCACTGTGTACTTTTTCAGTAACCCTCTTCATATACTCATTTTGCTGGCCTTACAATGACTGGTGGAAATAAAATCGATATTAAAAAGTAAAGGAAATGTGGAAAATAGGATAATGTGCAAATGCTAGGCTATTAGTTTCCACTGAATGCAATGTACTTCTTTGCCATAGCAAAAAATTAATCAGCATCCTGCTACTGTCTGGCTCTGATTTTGATGAGCTGATGGAGAAACTGACAAGAACTGCTTAAACATCATACCACCACCGCAACAGTAGTCAGGGGAAAGCTCTCTGCTGTTTTTATCAGCCTCATTTATACACATACATTATGCCAGCTTTTCAATAACTGCCTGATTAAAAATGCAAATTAAAAGGCGAAGGAAAAAGGGCAAAATGTAAGTTTCACCATATGGACTGTGGCTCTCTCAGTAACACCAGATTTAAAAAAAAAATCTTCAGCTCCCTTCTGGCTCTGATTTTAGAGAGCAAAACACCTCAAACACCCACTCCTCTGAACACCTATTTGGTGGAAAGAATATTTTGCAGTTGTTTTCTTAGCCTTGGGGGAAAAAAAGAAGAAGGAAACAACATGCAAATGGTATATTTCTGCAGTTTCCCTTTACATAGTGTACTTTTTCATTAAAAGAAACTTGAGAGTACAAATCTGCAGCTTGACCCTGGATCTGATTTTAAAGAGCCAAGGGAATGTCTCAAAAGTGTTGTTTAAAGACTCCCTTTGTCTACAACACATCCTGTCTGGAAACTGTCAGGGAACATCAATCTGCACTTAACTCTGGTTTCTCATAGTTTCTACCAGTTTTACAGTGGCGTGAATGACAATTGGAAAATACAAATTAAAAACAAAAGCAAGAGCAACAACACACAAATGATAGGGACTATAATTTCCCCTGCACGCAGTATGGCTGCTTACAGTTACAGCACATTAAAAATAAAAAACCTGCAGCTCCCTACTCGCTGTGATTTTAAGCAGACAAAGACGCGTTTCCCAAGTGCTATAAAACACAAGCTCCCCACTACTATCTGGATTTTGTCAGGAAATGGCGCACCGTTTGCTTGTCTTACAATGAGTGACAAATGGGGTTCATTGTCTCGCAGCTCATTGTTTTTGTGTAAATATTTTATTACTTTATTATTTTATTATTTTGTTGTAGGGTCAAAGTCAAATGTAACACTTAAATTAGTATAAATGATACAACATTTTCACAGTTGCTGGCTTTCATTATTTCTGCAGTCCTGGTGTGGTACTCTAGTCTACTTTCTTGAATATAATTACTTCACATTCCAGCTTTAATAATACATTTTTTTCTGAAACTAGAAATGGGCTTTCATAGAAATAATGAAATACACAATGCTGAATATATCAAACAAGGACTACATAGCCCACCTCATCACAAAGGGTTTCACATCTAGATCAAGAGAGGTAATCGTGCCCCTTTATTCATCCCTCATCAGGCCCATCATAGAATACAATGCCCCTTTTGGGATGTACCTTACCCGACACCTGCAGCAATTAGAAAGACCCCAAAAGTATCTCACCAAGAGGATCAAGGGTCTCAAACAGATGCCATATACTGCTCGGTTAAAAAAACTCCAGCTCTACTCAGTTGCATACCGCCTACTTCGAGGCGATCTATGCCTGACATACAAAGCTATGTCAAATCCAGAATTAATGGACATGCTCCACCTCAGTAAATCTAAATCCCTTAGAGCCACACGCTCGAGGGACTTGAACCTCAGCACAGAAATAAATAGAACTTGTTGGAGGGACAGGTTCATAACCCAGAGGCTCCCTTCGCTCTGAATAGAATTCCAGTTCATGTGAGGCAGAGCACCTCACTGAATCTCTTCAAGAAGAATCTCGATAAGTGGATGGGGGATCGTAGGTTTGTCCCAGGGATTACTCCCGTGTCACTATTAGACAGAGGCACAGTAAACTAAACCTTAAAAAGGGCACAGTATACTCAAATCAAGGGGTGGTGTAAGCCATACAGAATCGGGCTAGGCTTATAATTGCCCCAGGGCAGATAGCCTAGTATGAACCTATGAACCTATGAACATCTTTGATTTAGTCTGATCACAAAAAGAAGAATCACTGAAAAATATTTGTCTAAAGTATATCTGCACATTACTTCAGCCAAACACAGATTTATAGCCATTCTGATGAATAAAATGGTAGATGTGATAGAATGCTGAAACATTTTCTGATGTGACTTAAAAATGTATGGCTGGCAGTCATTAATGGTGAACAGTTCAATTTCATTATGTTCTGTAGCATTTTCTAATGGAATATTTGATATTGAGTGGGGAGGATAATTATTTTTCGATTGTTTACACTTCCCAAATGAATCATTGTGGAAAAGATTGTACTTTTGCAAAAAATTTCCATATAAGCATATAGCCTGGTTAGACATGCTACAGATCTTTGTTCATGACAAACTAGTATTTGCACATTAGATTTACTGTAATAATAACAGTTGTGTCTTACGGCTTTTCCCAGTTAGGGGTCGCCACAGCGGAACTCCGGTCTGCTAATGATTGGCAGTTGATTTTTATGTGCTGAGTTGCCGGCCCTAACGCACAGCCTTCAACAAAGGTACGCCCATTCACGCATGTCTCTACAGTAGACACTCTAGCTGAGAATCGAACGGGACAACGTCTTGCTGTGAGGCAACAACGCTACCGCAGCACCACCACCACGGATACTGTAACAGTATGAGTGAAAAAACAATATTAGCCAGGAAACATCATGAACTTATCTGCACTTACCACATTCCAGTATGTCTCACATTATTCTTACCTTTTACTGACTCCTATATCACTATATTAGTAAAGTCATGAAAAGTTAACAAATAATTTATAACTACCATAAGGAAAAAATGGATAGGTCTTGTAATGTCATACATTCTACATGACAATCTGTAAATATCAAATAATCTTATTCTTTTACAAGAATAATGTGAACATCATATTGAGGGGTATCTTGGAAAATATAACTAAGAACAGAAAGAATAATTAAAATTATAGAAAATTAGTTTTATAGATGGCTACAAACATGAGAAAAGCAACCAGGTACTCTCACCACGAAACTGTGTAGGCAGGCAATAAGTCCAAAACAAACTGAAGCTCACTAAAAGTGTAGCGACAATGCAATGAAGAAGGAAGCAACAGCTTCGCTGGTTCGATGAGCAATAAATCTCAATTTGCAGTAAACCAAAAAAGTCATTAAATCAGGAACCATAGATCCACTTGGTAGAGTAACGAGAGATCCAATGTATAAGAACAAAACGTTTATTGTGAGCGCTTTCGCGTGTTCACCACCACGCTTCTTCAGACAGTATAGTTAAAACTCAAGCCATCTATTTATACTAATGGATTTAAAAAAGGCGCCAAAATAAAACAATCAACTCAGACAATCTGTCAATTAAGGATTAGTACACAATTAAAACTTGAAAAGTTTTTTCCAAATATTACATTCATTTTAAAAGAAACCTGAATACATCAATGATGCTGAAATGTTCATGTAAAGACCACTGGTCAATGTACATTATGGATTGTTTAAAATCTTTGAATTAATGTTATCAACAAGTGTTTTCATGAGCATTGAAAGTGGAATTAAACTAAATAGAGCTAAATAAAGATGGAATAAGGTGAATTACCTGATGTAAAAGGGGTAGCACATTTAAAACATTCAATGTATTTAAGTTATTTAAATATTTAAAAACATTACGAAATATATGTGATTACATGGCATAATCTGTGGCAGTAATTTAAACATGGAACTTACTGTATATAAAGTGTAGTGTATTATACTACAGATTATTCTATTGTAGGGTATACAATAATATGTAAATAAATAAATAAATAATATATTTCTATCAATATGTTAGTCTTAATTTATTCATAAATATAGCTGTTTAAACACGATCAGTGGTCAAAAATTAAATTGATCGAATTTATGAATAAAATGTAAATAAATAAATAAATAAATAAATAAATAAATAACTGTTAAAAACGTTTAGCCTAATGTTAAAACCTAGATGAAATCAATATTAGATGTTGAACAATGAATCGGTAATTATGTAATATTTTAAAAGCATATGAATATAAATAAATAAATAAATAACATCATATGGTTGAAAATGAATGATATAAAAATACATATATGATGTAGTAATGTGTAAATATGAATATATAAATGTATATAAATAACTGGCATAGATAAAATAAAATAAATGAATAAATGAATAAATAAATTAATAAATGATGGTTTGGAAATGTTTGAGAGAATGTAATATGTGTGGTACTGGAAGGTAACAAGTAGATTAAGTGTAAATATGATACCTTACATAGTTGGATGAATAAAATTTTATACATACACATATTTAAAACCAGATGGGTACACCTTGTGAAAAACCTTTATATATGAAAATACATTTATATTATTTAATAAATTTGTGATAAAGTGTATGGTAAAGAAAACAAGAAAGACAGAATACTTATAACATTAATGATAGATCTGAATTACACTCCATTAATAAAGTTACATATAAAGAGTTTTATTTGGATTCCAGGACTGGTTTAATAGAGACTTGGTTATTAATACCAGGAGGGATATGAGCAGCCAGTCTTAATATCCATTTTAACTCCTTGTTTCTTAGGAGTAATGAGCTATCCCCGCCTCTTTTACTAGGCGTAACAATTTCTAGTACCTTAAATTCAAAACTATGATGGGGCTGTTCCAACAGGTGCTTAGCTAAGGCGTTAAGTTCATTCTTCTTCTGAATGTCATAAAGATGACCATAAATTCTGTCTTTCAGGCATCTTTTAGTAAGACCAATATAAAACGATGTACAATTTTTGCACGTAGCCAAATAAATAAGGTTCTTGGTGCAGCAGTTGGCATAGAACCTGGGATGAAAATTATAATTCAAAGTAGGGTGTTTATAATCTATTTCTTTTGAAATGTAGCTGCACCTCCTACAATTATAGCAAGGGAATGTACCTTTCTTGTTAATAAATGGTGAACTCAATTCATCGCTACTAGCTTTATCATTACATAGTAGCTGTTTTAAATTCGGGCTATTATTAAACATGAATTGTGGTTTGTTCCCTATTGATTGTTTAACAAAGGGATCTACCATAAGTAATTTCCAATTATTGTAAAAAACTTTCTTGATGTCATTACTGATACTAGAAAAATTCAGGATTATGGGTACATAGTCCTTACATCTTGTAAAGTATCTGTTGTTGATGGTAGTTATATTCTGGTTACTGGTTAGTGTGGTTCTAATTACACCATTTCTAGTTTTTGTAACTAGATCTGGGTCATAGCCTCTCTCCCTAAATAATAATTCTAGGTTGTCCGCTTCTAGTTGTAATAAGTGTGGATCTTTACAAAGTCTTTTTAATCTAATAAATTGGCTTTTAAGGATGCCAGGAAAAACATACCTAGGGTGCATGCTGTCAAAAGATAAGAGTGTATTCCTCCATGTTGGTTTTCTGTAGATGGTCGAGGTTATAGTACCATCATCATTAATATTTAATGTGACATCTAAGAAGTTAATGGATTTGTTGGAGCATTCCATGGTAAATCGTAAAAAAGTGGAAGTGCTCTCAAGGTAGTTCCACATTTGTGTAAAGTCTGACTCAGTACCTTTCCATATAATAAAAATATCATCCACAAAACGTTTGTAAGTAATTATCTGGGTGAACAGGGGGTGGGTGAACAGGTGAGTACGTTCCCAGGCCAAAACAACCAAGTTGGAATAGGTGTTTGCACATGGGGTACCCATCGCCACCCCCCATTTCTGCAGATAGTACTCATTTAAAAACATGAAAACATTATTATTTAATATAACATCCAATAATTGGCATATAAGTAGCTGTTTGTCATTAGAAAAAGAATTATAAAACAATAATATGTCTCTTATAGCCTCAATACCCAAATCGTTGGGAATTGAGGTAAAGAGATTCTTTACATCCAAAGTAATCAGAATATAGTTATTATGTTGGATATCCAGTTGTATTTCTGACAAACACGCCAATAGATGATATGTATCTTTTAAAATAGTATCAAAGGAGTCAACCACTGGTCTAAGTAAAGACTCTACAAGGCAAGAAGCATTTGCCGTAACCCAGCGGTCGCCTGATACTATGGGTCGTAATGGGATGGGAAAGGTATTCTTGTGGATTTTCGGAAGTCCTTTGATAATGGGTATGGTGGGATGGTCCACCAAAAGATAACCGTACATATCTTCATTGATCTGCCTGCAAATAAGCAAATCATAGAATATATCTTGTACGTTCTTAATGATAGTCTTCACTTTACACAATTCTAGTTTAATGTAAGTCATTTCATCAGTAAGCATTAAGCACATGTTAGTATTATAGTCAGCCCTATTCAGTACCACAATGCCTCCTCCCTTGTCGGCAGGTTTGATGGAGATTTTATCAATTTGTTTTAGGTGTTTCAAAGAATTAAATTCATCTAGGTTTAAATTAAAATAGGTAGGTTTCACTTTAGTAGAAAATAATTCATAAAAATCTTGCTCACAAATATGTAGAAAACATTCAACACATTGGGGTAGCGGGGGTATAAAAGTGCTTCTCCTTTTAAAACAATAGAAGTAACATTTTTGTTTAAATCAGGTTTATCTTTAAAGAAAACTTTTAAGGCTACCCGTCTACAAAACATTCTTAAAGTGATTAAAACATTGGTCAGTGTATCAGAACAGGCTGGAATGAAATTCAAGCCACGATTTAAAAGAGAAATGTCAGCATCAGAGAGACTGTAGTCAGAATAATTATACAATAGACCAGTCACTTTTTTGTCATTCGTCCTGTAGACTGGAAGCTTTCCACAGATAGCTTCCTTTTCCTTGGGCCTCGACTCGTAGACCGTCCTCTGTTCTGAAACCTTTGTTTCACTGGGTATGGTAAAAAGTTTTTTGACGAGGAACCCAAAGGAGCTACAACACTAGGATCCTTTGGTCTGGCTCCTGGGTTAGTAACAGTTTTTATCAAAGCTAGTTGATTCGGAGGGGGCGTGTCAGTCAAGTTAGGAACCAAAACACTAGTATTAGCTCCCTCCAAACTAGCGGTATGCAAGATAGCATTTGTCGGCAACAAAGTATCATTGACACTACTTACAGCGGAGGTATCTTCTGCAGAAATAGAATGTTGAATGTTTTTTACGTTGCCATAAGAACCATCATTATCATTGTGTGTAACATTATTGCTTCTAGGCCAAACAAATACCTGCCTTAATTTAAAGTCCTGGAAGTCTCTTTGTAGTTTACGCATTTTTGTTGCCTTCAGTCTTTCGCTGAAGGCATTAACTTGTAAGCATATATTTCGTAATCTGCGAGTACAATAATCCGCTTTAAAGCGGTTACTAAGTTCTTTAAAATTGGCATCTACTTTATCTCTTAGCTCTATTTCTAAAGGAGAAAAGTAATCAAGAAGAAGTCTAATGTACCTGTGTCCGAGATCTATGTTCAGATCCTGCCATTTTTGAGGAGTTCTGGGTGTGCCTCACCGTAAGACGGCATGCACATAACCCGCATCCCTCTTGGTACGATGGAGTAATGGAGACAAGCCTCTAAATGTTGCCTTTGCCAGGCATATCTTTGTAGTTTATACATATCATCCTCTAGAGCTTTAGATACAAGGTTGAAGTCGGCTATGTTGAAACCTTCTGTATTCACGGGAGTGATGTGTTCAGCTTGCGAAAAATCCAAGGTCAATAAAGGGTTAGCCTGTACATGTAGCAAATCTTCAAGGTGCACTACTGCTTCCCTCGTCCCTGGAGTATAATCAAGTTCAATGTCAACAATTTTTTTGAACATGGCTACAAACATAGTATGTTGAGAATACTCGTGGTTAATTTTCTAATAAAACAAAATTAAATAAAAATGCCCCAACTAGAAAAAAAAGACTTTGCTTTTTCTGAATATATTTTGAGTGTGAGCAGCTTAGTCTAAAATCTAATCCATCTTAATTATTTAGAATAAGGTAAAATAATATATTTATTTCATTCTTAAAATTAAACACACTACTTTTCATGTATAGTTTACATTACTTTACAATGTTCCTCTAGGTAACTGCAAAGGTTATTCACTAGGATGTATTCTAGTAGATATGCTAAGGGTAAAGTGTTTCTCTTTTTTCTGTTTTCCAATCTGTCCAAATGTTTCCTATGTTTTCTCAATTGTTTTTTTCATGGCTGCTGTAGCTACATAGTTCCAAGTTCTGTTAGCCTGCATATTGAGCATAGTTTCTAGCAATGGTTTACTGGCTGCTGAAGAATTCAGTGCTTATTTATGTACTGCAATCTTTTCTGTTATAGCTTTCATAGCTTCCAGGATTTTTTTTTTTTTGCAGCTATGGATGCTACATTGTCTCACTTGGAAGATAAGTCATACTGCATTTGCAGCTCCAGTAGGCCACCTGTACCACTGTCTGCTGCCACATGGATGTCTTCCAAAGTGAGAGATTTATATATTGCTTTCCAAAATAATGGGAAATCAGTAGTACATCTCTTGAAGCAATAATTTAGACTAGAATTAGTGAGAAAAGTGGCATATAATTGTAGAAAATCTATGTATTTCAAATTCCCTTTGCCACAGCCTTCATAAAACACTCTCTACTTCGCCACAATTAGGTTTGCCACCCCCAAAAGTTCATTAAAAATTAAATAATTGACAGCTAACAGATTTTTTGCAATGTATTATCCTTTACAATGTTTCTAATTTTACTCAGGTAATTATTTCACAGCCACTGTTACAATTAGAACTTTTGGAGATATTAAAAACATTGTTTGTGTCTTTCAGCTTTTCCCGGTTAGGGGTCGCCACAGCGGAACTCTGGTCCGCTAATGATTGGCAGTAGACTTTTACGTACTGGCCTGATGGGCCTAATACACAACCTTCAGCAAAGGAACGCCCATTCACGCATGTCGCCACACAGAAGACGCTCTAACTGAGAATCGAACGGGCAACGTCTAACTGTGAGGCGACAACGGAGATATTAAAACATACTTATTGTAAAAATGTCTCTCTGTGTTACATTCTCTTTTAAGCAATTGAAATCATGTGTGCTGCACTCAAACACTATTTATATTAAATAAATATAGTTTTCTGCTTCAAAAGGACTAATGCTTCCTAATGTACTGATTTTGTATGTCACATTTTTTGGTAAATTTAATTTTGTTCTCTATGAATTAAAACTACACTAAAAGAAAGTCCAAAAATATTACAAATTACAGTTATAAATATATTCTTAAATCTAAAAAAATGGATAGCATTAAGTTAACATTAATGAGTTATACATTGATGGGAGAATCCCCAGTGTTCTGCTAGAAAATATGCATTTTTACCATATAGAAGCTAAGCAGACCTTTATATGATGTTACAATTTGTATACCAAACATACATTACAAACTATGTCACCATTCTTGTTAAAGGAGCACCTGTGGTAGTGTTGTGCCTGCTGTTAAATTTACTAAAGACTGAGTCATGGAAAAAATCTGCAAAGTCCATGATAAACCTAAAGCAGGCCAGCAAAAAGAGGCTCACTATAACAATTAATAGACAGAAGGTGCTTTTTCAGAGTTAGGTGACCAGCCAGTACTCTGATATCTGCATCTGAGCCATCCGAGGCATAGAACCAAAGATACAATGATATTGCTTGAATTTTTGCACCTGCTAACTTTTTCCCCCACTCTTTTGCTGTTTATTTCTGTATTTTTACTGAATTTTTGCCTGTTCTGAACTGTTTGCATCTGCTTTGTGTTCAGGGCATTTCACTGTGTTAGCATAGACTAGTTACAGATTTTGCTGTGTCTAATTCTGCTTGAAATGAATTGAGCACTAATCTCCAGCAAACTTTACCTGGAGAGGGCCCTCTGCACCAGTGTGGCAGGAATGTGTAGCTAGGGACCCATCCATTGAAGCTCATTGGTCTAGAGCTCTGTTCTGAGCATTTGATTGGCTATCTTGTCTACCAGTAAAGCTTTTTAGGAGTTATGCTTCATTTCTTTGTGTTCTGACTAGCACAAACTCCAAAGTATTCACAATAGTACTACCGATCAGCACTAATAGTCTAAATTCCAATGGCATCCCCAACTGGTCATTTTTGGACAATCCCTGATACTGAACCCCACCTTTTACCCTGCACTATGGAAGAACAATTTTCCACCATTTCTCCTTTCAATCTAGTTGACTTAGGCATCCTGAGGCAATGTAGCAACTGTCTTATGTACACTGACAACTCACTTCTTTTAAGACAGTTACATTCAACATGTGTGAGGTGTATCTATACAGAAATCTTGGAAATTAAGCTACTACACTCACCTAAGATGATGTCATAATACAAAGCAAAGATGATTGACTTCAACAATTGGCTTTGCTTCTGGTGTCACTCCAAGGGGATCTGGTTCCTGTCAGCCTGGGATGATATTGTTGATAGACCTCAATGGTTTGCCAGAGATGGTCTTTACCTGTCACCTCTGGGATTTTGGTTATTAGCTAAGGCTCTTGCTTCCCCCATAGTGCCTTTTTTAGGCAATGTCACAAGAACAAAAATTCCAACATAAATCTCTCATCAAAGACCAACATCAGGGTCATGCTGCTAAATGCTAGGAGTATAAAATTAAAACTGCACTCATAACAAGCTGTTCTCACCTGGGTGGATGTTGATGTCTTTGCAGTCACAGAGACCTAGTCCAAGGCTGCCAAGATCACCCCAACCATATCGGACTATGATGCCTTCCACTCATTTACACCACCGAATGACAGTGGGAAATCTAAAGAAGTATCAGTATTCATCAAAGACAAGTGCGCCTCCAGACTAGTTAAACTGAATGAGCCCCTTGAATTACTCCAAGTACAACTTACTGTAGGCAAGACCCTTTTCCAGGTTACTGTCTGTTATGGGACCCCCGTCCATGAAGCAGGACACCCAAAATGCCTACCTGGATCTACTGGAGTCACTCAATATACCACCAAACACTCTGGTTTTAAGGGACTTTAACTATCCATCAATAAATTGGAAAAACTATATCTGTAACAACACACTCCTCCAGAGAGTTTTAACGTTTGTAAATTCTAATGCCCTGGACCAGTTAGTTGACAGCCCCACAAAGGATTCAAACATTCACAAACATGGCTGATAGCTGCACCACCCCAAGTGTACAGTCCTCCTTGGTGAGATCAGATCACAGCAGTCACATTACAAGTATCAGTTGCATCTGATCATCCCAAGCTGAAAAAAAGGCTCAACAACTTCTCCAAAGCTAACTACAACCTTTTACGAGACAATATTAGTAGCTTCTTAGCTCCTGCCTCTATTGATGGTAGTCATACCAATGCTGGGATTTGCACTAAAGCCATGTATAATTATCTATATAATTGTATTGACTCAGCTGTGCCCAAGAGGATCAAAATAAGCTCCTCAAGAAAGAATAAACCAGCTTGGTGGACATCGGCTATAAATAGGTTATATAATAAGAGAAAATAAATGCTGTCTAAAAGAAGTGAGGGATGGTCTCCAGTCTCAAAGCACTCCCTTCTATTCTTAAATAAGCAAATAAGCAAATAAGACACCTAGTAAAGAAATACAAAGCTGAATATCAATCTAAATAGGCCACCCTAGCTAAGGGTAACCACAAAGCAATCTCAAAGGAAAAACCCAGATGTGTGCAGAACTTGTTGGAAATGGCAAAACATATATTGAACCCGGGGATATTGCAAATATGGTGGCTGATAGGTTCAGAGAAAACTTCTCCCCTTTATCACCAGTTCATACATCACAAGACATCCCTTCTACAAGTTCCCCACTGTAATCACTAAGGATCAGGTCCTAAATGCCCTTTCCAAGGCCAAAATCACAGCCTCTAGGTGCCCAGACAATATCCCTGGCTGTGTTTCAAAATTGCTTAAAACAAGAGCTAGTTGTACTCCTAGGTACTTTTGTCAGCCTCTGTCTAAGCACTGGTTATGTCTGAGCAGATTATAAAGCTGCTACTGTTATTCCCCTACACAAGGGCAGTTCATCCACTGACCCTGGAAGCTATAGACCTGTAAGTCAAACTATCCTTATTTGCAAGGCCATGGAGAAAATAATCATGGATCTTATCAACAAAGATATAGGCATCCTTCATGCACTAGACTTATCCCAGGTTGTCTTTATCAAAGGGAGATTGTGTCTATTGAACTTGGTGGACTTCTTCAAAAGTCACTAAAGCCCTAGATGAAGACACAACTGTGTGTATGGCCTATTTGTACCTAGCAAAGGCCTTTGGCACTGTCCCACTCAGGTATCATTGATAAACTCACCCAACTAAACATAAACTAGCATATCATTAGGTGGGTTGCATATTGGCTCACCAGTAGGACACACACAGTTAAAATAGGGGACTCCACCTCCACCAACAGACCAGTAACTAGTGGAGTTCCACAGGGATTGGTGCTTGGGCTTCTACTGTTTGAAATATACTTTTTAGAAGTACAAGCCAAAACCAAGGGCATTTTGCTGACAAAGTTCTCAGAGGACTGCAAACTGGGCATATTCATAGATTCCCCAAGTGAAGCTGACACCCTTCAAAAGGGTCTTATGCAGATCAATGAGTCATGGACTAAAGCTCAATGCAAAAAACTGTATCATTATCCCCTTTGGCAAAGGAGACTTCACTGCAAATTACCACATAAACATTAACACCTTAAGTACACGATCCATGGTGCTGGACCTGAGAACACAGGTTGACAGCAACCTCTCCTTTGACCACCATGTTTCCTCAGTGGTAAAGACAGCCTTCTATGTTGCCCATCTTATAAGTAAGGGCATTGCCTCCAAGATAAAGGAAGCTATAACCCCCCTGCATTCTTCCCTTATCAGACCAATAATAGAATATAATGCCCCCTTTGGAATGTACCTCACCAGGCACATACAACAACTGAAGAGACCACAGAGGCTCCTTACAAAGAAAATCCAAGGAATTCAACTTTTGCCTTATGTTTATAGACTAAACTCCCTGTCTCTTTACTCTCTGTTATAAAGACTACTCAGAGGAGAGCTTTGCCTGGCATTTAGGGCAGCCTCAGATCCTACCCTGATGGAAATGCCAGACCCAAAGGAAAGCTGGTCAGTAAATCTGGTACCACCACAAGTACTGGATAAAGACAGAAAAGATGTAACAGAACCATTAGGGCTATACCACACTGTTTATTTTGCAAGTATAACTTTCACAGTTAAAGCTGCTTCATTAGGCATGAAAAGCAGATGTCTTAGAGGTAAAAGCCTGTGTGTGTGTGTGTGTGTGTGTGTGTGTGTGTGTGTGTGTGTGTGCGTGTATATATATATATATATATATATATATATATATATATATATATATATATATATATATATATATATATATATATATATATATATATATATATATACACACACACACACACACACACACACACACACACACACACACACACACCCATCATAGTACAAAGTGTTCAATCAACTAATTAACTTATAAAACAATTAACTATTTAAAGAAAAAGTTAACTATACGATAAAAGTCTAAAAACATATATATATATATATATATATATATATATATAGATATATATACATACAAAAACATAAAAATTATTTAACACAGTCATGTAAAAAGGCTCTAAAACATAACATCCATTTGTTTTCTTGTCTTTCTGTTATGTTGATTTTGTCCCCCCCCCTCTATGATACGTAAGAATATTTTCTAATATTAAAAATTTAAAGATATGAGTATTGTTAGTACTGCATATATGTTTATCTAAGGAATTAGTCTCTATTCTTTTTTTTATATCTGATATATGATTACGAATCCAGTCTTTAAATCTTTGGTTCATTTTTCCAGTATAGTAAGAGGGACACTTAGTGCATCTAGCCATGTATATTAAATCCTTAGAGTTGGAGTTTCCATATGCTTACACATAAAAAATATTATTTTGAACCAGATGAATAAATGTTTCCTCTCTGAAAATATGTTTATAAAAATGCAGTTATTGCACTTATAGGTACCTCTTTTATTCGTATGTTGAGCCTTACTTTTAGTCTGTTATTTGTAACATAATCTGTTTTCTAATGTTGCACATCTTCTGTAGCTAAAGGCTGGTATATTTGCACTAATGTTCTTTAGTTCAGGAACCTGTGATAAAATGGGCCAGTACTTTCTAACTATGTTTTTAACATTATTTGTATTATGATCATAAGTTAGGACATATCTACATTCTGATGGAAATGCTTCACATTCGCTGCACTTGTTCTAGCGATCTTAACATTAGATGCAAAGTCAATAGGACGTGCTGGACAAGCAGATTTATCTCACAGAGGCTTCTCCTAATTTGGAATAGGCTGGCAATGCAAGTGAAGCAGAGCCTATCATTGACCCTTTTTAAGTGCAATCTGGACAATTGGATAACAAACCATAAATTTACCCCAGGAGTCTCACTTGTGTCTCTTCTTCACAGGGGCAGTGGATGTTGAGCTAAGTCCACCTTTAGCATCAATACATGAGGGGAATGGGATAAAACTTGACTAGGCTTGTAAGGGCCCCAGGGCCATAAACCTAGTGACTTCCTAAGATCCTATGATCCCATAGCAGAAACATGTATAGGGCAGGGCAAAGAGGGCAGTTTCCCTAAGTGTAGGATAGAGGCTGCAATACTATTGGCCAGTCAGATCAGAAATATAGAAGTGGACATCAGCAATGGAATGGCAGCATTTATTTAGGATTGCTTATAGGCATTCTGTTCATTTATTTAGACATTCATGGTTATTTAGTTGTTTGAATTAATTAAATGAATGCAGTTATTAGTGGAGTGGAAGTGCAGGGACAAGGAAGAGCAAGGAGGAACGGTTTTAACTTTGGAGAGAGGAGGATTTTTTCCTTCACCATTAGTGTGGAGGGGCACCAGTGTGTGGACTACCAAGGGTGCCATTTTAGCTGACTACTGCTCTGTGTTAAGGCATCAGAAGAGGAAGCTACATTAAAGGATAAAGGTAGTCTGGAGGGTGCTCCTGAAAACTGGAAAAGAAACAGGAGCTGCATTTCAGTAAAGAGAACCTGATGGAATAACCCATGCATGTAGGGTTAAAAGAGTCTTGAAAGGAAAAGACCTGTCATGTTAAGTAGTTTTCTGGCCTGCTTTGAAGGAGACAGTGTATATTCTTGAATACTGAAATTATTGAGCCGAACTTTGGAAAAGAACCTAGCAGTCCATGCATGAGTGCATGCTATTTCCAAACTTTTGTTAGAGATACATTCCAGTAGATGAGGTGAAGTCCCCCAACCTAAGTTATTTATGTTTGCTACCCCTAGCCTAATCCCACAGATTACCTTATGAAAAAAACTTTCCCTAATATTACCACTATTTAGACAAATTATGTCTGACACTGCACTGTGTTTTTTTTAAACAATTAGAAAAGATGAATGTTTCCTTTTTCTGTTAATATTGTTTCAGTATTTTGAGTGCTGTGTATGTGTGATATTGATGTGCTGGCTTTGAAATAATGTCTGTCAAGGTTTCTGTGCGCCACCATTTATATAAGTTCATACATTTATTACAGGATCTCATGGTCTGGAGGACAGAGATGGTTGAGAAACACTAATTCCTGCACATGTGGATCAAAAACGATATTGGCAACCCATCTATAAAGTTTCTGTTTAAAAACAAACATATTTCCAGATATCCTGATTTGTTCCATAATGTGGAAGCTCTTACTGTAAAAAATGAATATCTCAAGTTTGCTTTGATACTGGACATATTAAACCTCAGAATCATACTCTATGGTACACTATTACTGTGATATTTTTCATTGTCAGTAGTAATCTGTAAATAATTGCTGTTGAAGACTTTATATACAAAAATTAGTTTACGCCTGATATATCTCTTTTTCCAAGTGTTTGTTTGTTTGTGTCTTTTGGCTTTTCCCGGTTAGAGGTCGCCACAGCGGAACTCTGGTCCGCTAATGATTGGCAGTAGATTTTTATGTGCTGGCTTGCCGGGCCTAACGCACAACGTTCAACGAAGGAATGCCCATTCATGCATGTTGACACACAGAAGACGCTTTAACTATAAATTTAAATTGTTATGTTGTTCTGCATCTGAAGGATTTCTCCCTGGGTCTCTGCTGAAAATTGGCTCGTTCCAAGTCAGACCTTCCCAGTAAACAAATGTTAAATAAAATAAATAAATCAAAATAGTAAATAGACATGCCAAATTATTAAAGTTTAGAATTATCTTAATAAATTCCTTTATAAAAAAAAATCAATATTTTTAAGTCGCCATTTTGTTTAAGTGCAGAAAATGCTGTATTCCAAAATGGATCTGGTGTAGGATTTATATAAAGTAACTACATAAAAACATCTCTTATTGTAAGATTTTTAAGCATGATGCCATTTTTTTTTAAAGCTTAACAAATAATTGCATCAGCATGCTTGCTGAAAGAGAAAGTATCAGTCAGGGTAATACACACATTTTTGTAATAGTATCCTCAGTTATGTTTGATAGCATGTATACAGGTTTGGTATTTCTATGTTTCTTTAACTGTATCACCTTGCATTTATCTCTGTTGAATTTTAACCTTATAACTTTCAACCAAACTGCTATTGCTGTCACGTAAGTATTAATTGTAATAAGATATTTATTAGCTATTATGTAAAAGCCAGTCTTACTGTCTGCAAATTATTTAGTCAACCAACACTGACTGTGTTTGGGTATAATAGAGAAAACTGCATTCAATAATATTGACCCCATTTTCATGCCCTATAGTACTCCTAAATTAAAAGTTAAAAATTAAATATTCTGACCTGATACCATCAATGGTCAACTTCTGTTCAACCATCTGACCACATACATGTCCATATAGTAATATATGGATTTACCTTTACCTCCCATAAAGCCCTGGATGTTTTTGGTAAAGGTTGTGATGATTTAATTATAAAACTCTACGAGATTTGTAAATACTCATCTACCTTTGGTAAAGTTATTCTGATTAACATTTTAGACTGCTAAAGTGTTACAATTCATTAGTTCAATGCTACATCTTTCAAAGCATTTACCAATGATACATGCCAAAGTGATTGGTCTGTAGTTCTTAATATAATTCCTATTTTATATAAAAGTGTCATGTGTGAAATCTTCCAAGATCTTACCCAAATTTAAAAAGTCATTTAATATGCACTTCATTATTGTTGCAAAAGTATTCTTTAAATTATATCATTCAGTAGATAGAATGTAATCAGGTCCCACAGGTGTAATTTGCTTTATTTCATTTATTTATTGCCCTTGTAATTCTATCAGATGATACATATGGGTCAATGATCCTTCTTATATCGTGCTGATAACCTTTTGGATACTGTTTGTTATACTGCCTGTAATTAGAGTAAAAATACTTATTAAATTCATTAACCTTTACTATAATATTCATAGAGTGGATTATTAATTATAATTATACCCTCTTTTTGATTTGTTTTAGTAATTTTACTTATATATTTGTATTATTTCTATATATAAGTTTTATCTGATGCCTGTTTTCCCTCAAAGATTCCTTTCTCATATCGGATTTTATTTTTCAAATACCCTGCTAATCAAGTTTAGTCTTCTTTTATCATGACCACTTTGGTGTTTTTATATGCCTGGATTGCCGTCTTCTTTTATATACCTCTATATATCTATATCTATCTATCTATCTATATATATATTTTTTTCAAATATTTAATTCATAGTTCAACAAGTAGGGTGGTTTATTTTTGTTGATATTAGGGTTAGATATCACCTTACACTCCATACCATTTATAATAATGTTTTCAAGAGTATGGTATAAAAACTGCTTTTCCACCAGACCGATCACCTAACTTCCTCCTCATCCATATTACTTTAAATTTAACACTCTGTTTTCACTACTACTTCCCTCTCATATTTACTACTAAAATTAATTCATATTTTTTCTATTTTGTTAATAATATTTACATACTGTTATAATTGCCTATGGGATTCTGTAACTTCTGTGATTACTCTATTTGTGAATTTGTTCTGTTTTATATTTTTTGAATTTCTTCACCTGTGCTGTTCCTGCTAATGGCATGTTGTGATCAGTGTACTACCCCAGTAAATAAAATAAATAAATGGTAACCAAATTACAGAGCTTTAGTGGAATATTAATTTCACCAATTGACACTATTAATAATATTATTTAGATTATTGTAATGTCTACTAACATGTTTATTAATTGCAGGTGTCCTAAATATAAACATATTATAACATTATAAACTCCTAGGAATTAATACTTTTCCCTGTTAATTTATTCCTGTCCATGCCATGGTAATTAAAGTCACCTAACAATAAAAGATTTTTGGCCTAAAGTACTGAGTTCAGATTTGACATGTATTCCCAGTGCCCCATATTATGTCCACAATAACATAAGACTCATCTTAAAACCATCATTGACTTAAGGCAAAATTTTTGTAACAAATCATCTGTTTTAATTTGATTAGGTACCAACATGCTGTGGACAAGTAACAGTATACCTCTGCTTTTTTGTTTCCTAATGCATTCACAATTTTCAAACCCATGGCAGAATATGTCGGTAGATTTCTATACATCTGTTATAGCTATGCTTTGGCATTTTTATCCTCTATTACATTTCTTAACTTATAATATTTGTTTAGTAAGCTACATGTATTACAAAAGCAACATTTTACAGGGAAATTAAATTTTCTTGTGCTGCTGTGATCTTTGAGTTTAGTAGATCTAAAAAAATTCTTCATTTGCTCTGAAATTTTAACTGATACATATGAAGCACCATAATTATTTTAGTGAAGTAGATCTCCTGTTAACAATTTGGTATCTAAAACACAGTATTCAATATTTTACCACCTGAATTTAATAAACCATATGGAATTGTCTCAACCATGAAGTAAACTTGTGGGCTTTGGTGAACATATACATTTAGAAGAGTGAATGATTTCACTTAGTACAAGACCAGTTGTTGCTTTTTATAACTTTTCAGTTATTAATAGAATTGCATTTTTCATAGGATATAGTGGTATTCCAAATTGCATAAATAATTCAGTATACTTTGGTTTAACCCTTATGAACCTTTAAATCAGTTTAGTACAATCAGTTAGCTTCAGTCCTGATAATGCAGATGTTGTACTATTTGACTGGATTAGTTTACATAAATGTTAACTAGCTTATCTTAGAACTGAATCCCCATGTATTAGAATCTCACATTCTTTATTAATAATGATATCTTGTGAATGTTTTTTTAGTTCTGAAACCAACAAAAATCCTTGTTATTTATTTCACTGAGAATGTGTTGTTGATTTACTGTTTCAGTATGCCCCTTTTCATTATGTTTAACAGGTTCTTTTGTATGGTGATTTAAGCTTTCAATATCCAAGCCCATTTTATCAGTGTTACCTCCCAACTTCCCTTTTTTATTATTTTTTTCAGACTATTTGCCCTTCGTTCTTACTATCACTGCTGTTTATATCACATTTCTTACTAATAAGATTATCAATAGTCATTTCCATATATAAAATATTAGGACTTGCCTTATTGTCCATAACTAAGTGTAATTGTCTGAATTATGGAATTTGTTGTTGGTACATTGTTAATATATGCATGTCTACATATGTATTAGATAAGATGCAGAAATTGGCAGGATATGGCAGAATATGCTTGTCCTCACAGAGGCATATACTACTTTATTTTGACTTTCTGTCACACATCTTCAAGCCTTTCTTAATAGATAATTTGTTAATTTACTTAACAAATCCAGTTTAGTCTTTTCAACATTTTAGACATTTTGAAAAAAATCTTTTGGGGTGCAAGACAAATGCAAATAATACAGCATACATTAGTATGAAGCATCTTCTCAATTATGTGATGAGCAATACAATCTAACAGCTAGAAGTACGTTAGTGATAATGCTCCCTGTAAAGATTTGGAAATTGTCAATAATAGTTATGAAGTAGTATCCCCCAGAACAAAATCAGGTTTAAAAAAATGAACATTTTTAATTCTAATATAAATCATACCTGAGATCACAGCTAAAGTTACCTACAACTGACCCAACATAACCAATCAAAATTCTGTTTTACCCAGCAGCCTTAGTTTTTGTTGCCACGCAGCTGAACAGTTCTTAGAATGCCAAAAAAAATGCCAGCATTCTACAATGGCAGCCAGGCTTGCAGAAGAGTAAGAAAATGTGTGCATTGCATTTTCCTCCATTTCTCCCTCTCAAATTTGGACTATCTATATATCTATCCATTTGTCTATCTATCTATCTATCTATCTATCTATCTATCTATCTATCTATCTATCTCTGTGTGTGCATGAGTGTCTTATGTTTGTTCAAATGCACAATTCTTCAAAAGAACTTAGTTGCTGCACTAATAATTGAATATTCATTTGATTGCACAGTGCTAGTATTCAGTTATATGAAGTCACCTAAATCAGAGTTGAGGAATTTGCCCTTTCCTCACTGTTGTGTGACTTCACAGTTGGTATATATAAGCACCAAGGGCTGTGGGAGTACAGGAGGTGTTGGCTGTCTCCAAAGAATACTTTTATTTAGGTATAAGTCTGTGTGTGTGTGTGTGTGTGTGTGTGTGTGTGTGTGTGCGTGCGTGCGTGCGTGCGTGCGTGTGTGTGTGTGTGTGTGTGTGTGTATACATATATGTATATGTATATATATATATATATATATATATATATATATATATATATATATATATATCTTAGTTTTTTTATGGTTTGTGTTTCACACAATTTTGTTTCATGACCACTATATAAAATTCAAAGTGTCTAGATTAATCACACATAGACAAATACATTCCAACCTTAGTGGAAAAATTCCTCTTTCTGATAAATTTGTACACTTTCTAGAAACACACAGCAGCAGCATTTATTTGATAATCTTTAGTATTACAGTAAATTAGAAAATGACTGAACTCATGACTGCCCTTTCCTCAGGCAGATTTCAATCCTATTCTGTTTGAAACTTGTCTTGTCTCAACAATATATGCAATAGATTGTCTTTGAAAAAAGAGAAGAATATCTTTAATGAATAATAGAAACTTTGACTCTAACATGAAGGACACATCATAAGCAATGTTTAAATTTAAACTGAATTGAAGACTATCTAAATCTTATGTCTTTATGATTTCACAAATCTGTAGTATACTAACATTATTTCAGAGTTTGGCAACTGAAGGAAGAAAGAAGATCTTGTAATGTCCAAATATAACACACACACACACACACACACACACACACACACACACACACACACACACACACACACACACACGTGCATTATATTCAAGCATCTACCTCTATCATTAGGGGCAACTGTTTACAATACAAAAATACAATTAAAAAAAAACTTCACAATTCATATTACAATGTATTACACCAGACATTTTTTACTGTATTTTTAGCATATATATTTTTTTAATTTGTGGAGTTTTGCACAAAGCTTTAGTAGATAATATTGCAATTAAAACATTTCATACACATTTGTTTGTGGTTATTGTAAGAATTTTGTTGATTGTAGGTACTTGCCATGTGATTTGCAGTATATAAGTGAATCCTTTATTTGGTTGTTTGTTTTGATGAAGTTCTTTTATGAATGAAAGTGCCAAACCCATTATTACATTTTACATATACACTGGAATGCCATATACTTTATTGCATAAATATGTGATATTTCTTTTGCCTCAGGTGGTATTCAGTTTAACCAGGGTATAATGCATCACAACTTATGTACTTAGCCGCATGGATCACCCCACTATAGAATTATATCTCCTACTTACCCTGATAACTTTTGGATAATCCTACATTATCATGTGTGGACCATCATGTATAAACTTGCATTGTGTGCATTTACTACATTTAGTGATAATTACATTTGTATTTTTCTTACAAAGATTTGCATTAGATGTATATTCCTTTTCTAAGACTTGCTTGATTGCTGGGCCTTTTTAAATTAAAATGTGGTTTAACATCATCATTGATGTAATATCTGTATTAACAGTAAACATGGCAAATTCTTAATAATGGCACTCTTAACAGGGCAACAGTCTGTAGAATAAATTAAAACCATTGCATGAGTATGGTCTTGCCCTTTATCAAGGTTACTCATTTCCTGAAAATTGGACGTAAGCCATACATCCTCTTATTAACAATCTCCTAGGCCACTTTTTTAAACAAAATTTGTCGATAGTGCCTTGCTATAAATACATGTTTCATGGTATTAACTTCAACATTACTTTTTTTGTCAAGTTGGGTGATTGCTTTCAACATGTAACAGAGAATTAGAATATGTCTCTTGCCTATAATTAATAGACATTATCTGTAATAATGCTCACATCCAGAAATTCAATAGATATGTTAGACTGTTTACTTCTAATCTACAAAAATGTTAGTATTATTCACATAGAAAAAAAATCAGTTAATTCCTTATCCTCTCCATTTCACAAAAAAAAAAATGTATATATATATATATATATATATATATATATATATATATATATATATATATATATATATATATATATATATATATATATATATATATTCTATAAACATCTTCAAAATATTTGGTAATTTTATTCCAGTAAAGACTATTCTTACTACACTTGTGCTTCCATCTGCATAAACTAAGTCAGCAAACCTCATTGCTACTCCCTTGGTTTGGTGAAAGATTTCAGCCTGAAGCAAAATGTTTCTTAAAGCCATGACAAATATAAAACTAAAATAAGATGTATTTTCCTGCCTTTATAGTTTGGGTTATAGTAATACTTACAGTATTCCATACCTTTGTCATATGGTATAACAGTGAGAAGATCCTTGACATCTATGGTGACTATAATCAATGCTTAACTAGAAGTGCCACACATCCCTTAACACTTCAATGAACACACTGATGCCCATTAGTTTCCTATAAATGTAAAAAGCCAAAGGTTCTGTTTTCCCCCTGTTGGCTGATATAACTGGTCTCATTGGTGGATCATGCAGATGTTATGGACCAAATGTGTAGAGAATATAGTTTGCATAATAAGTATGGAGAATATAGCTTGTATAAAGAGGTACATAACCGACAAAAACTGTTATAATTGTAAATTAATCACTCCATCTACATGCATGTCAAATAATTGGGTCTATATTAAATCATTGAATGCTTAGAAAAATGAACAATGATTTATTGACCCCATGTACAAACTTAAATGCTTAGAACAGTGATTTTTCCAAAGGAAAAAAATTGCTGTTCCAAAAAAAAAAAAACTTAAAACATAACATAAAGCATTAAGTGGGGGGCTTCGCCACCCACACCCCCAATGTGGGGGGCTGTGCCTCTCACACCCCCCTTCTTAAATATGCCAACTCTGAGATCACACTACAGTGACAAAAACAGCAAAGTAACAGACGTGGCCAAGCGATTTCTTTCCCAGGGAAAGAATTTGCTTATATGCCGCTTCTTCATTTTGCCTTTTTGTCTTTTCAAGTTCGAACAAGACGCATTCGAAAGAATGCATCTTCAGTCATCTAATAGGGACCCAAATAATCTACATTCAGTCTTCCTGTTATATTCGCCTCATTCTAGATATAGGTGTACAAAAATAGTGTACAACAACACATTCTGCATCTTGTTAATTTAATCTAAATTATTCATAATTGCTACTTCTCTTCCTTTGTCAGGTTTCTTAATCCTGATATTGTTGCCTTTACACAATGATGCAAACTATTCTTTTTTTTTCCATTGTTAATTTACTGAATTAGTTCCATGCTTTCACAAAATGATTTCTAAAACAAATTTTCACAATTTGCTTTTCAAAAAGTGAAACATTTGCCTGAGGGAGTATTAAACAGACTTTTTTTATTTTAAATAAAACATCTACAGGGCATTGTATTCTGCCCTATTTTTATTTATGACATTCTGTATGATGTATAGTCTCTTTAAATAAGTAATATTCACATGAGCATAAGATGGCATAGACTTGTATTTAAACACATTATGGAATTGTATCATTGGTTAAAGTGTTTTGAGGAAATCCTGATTCATGTTAGGCTTGAAAACATTCCATAACATTTTTTTTTCAAAATCTAACAGTGGCATGATTTGAACCTGAGGACGTGTTGAATCTTGTTGGATATTTGTTGTAAGTTGAAAGTGTTGATAATTTTGTCAATATTGTTCATTATTTCAGGATATGTTTTATACTGCTGGAGGTAACGTTGGAGAAATTATATCTTTCATTGTTCCCAGAAGCTTTTGGTCTTTGTTGAAGCAACTGGCATACTGCATTGAAAATGGAGAGTAAGGAGTTTCAGTGCAGTTAATTCAGTCCAAAAATAGTCTTCCTGTTTCTAATTGGTGTGATTTGAACCCAAGGACTCATCTTGAATTTTGCTGGATAATTATTATTAGTTGAAATTGTTGGATATTTTGTTATTATCCAACATAAAACCTCTCATCCAAGCCTACAGGGACCACACTGTCTGTTTTGTTATGTCATGCATATAAAATGCACATTTAGGGGTTGAGTAGGCATTGTATTCCCTTGATGCAGTGTCTCGAGGTTTCCTATATCATTAATGATCATTGCCATGCTAATTTGTTCAATAGATTTGCATATGAGACTAGTGAGACTTACCAGTCTTTAGTTTTCAGAGTCTGTAGATGGCCCACCTTTGTGCAGAGGGATGACTGTTGCTATTCTCCATTCATGAGACACAAAGCCTGTTTGGAAGATACAGTTAAATAGCAATTGCAGAAGACCAGATAGACCATGTTTCGTGCTATTTAGAAGACATCCTGGGATATTGTTTGGGCCAATTCATTCAGTGTTGTTGGCCTTAGAGAGAGTATTGAGGACCTGTTCCCTAATGATAGCAGGGGGAGTTATATCTGATGGAATTTTCTGAAAGTAGATTGATGGAGAGAGAAGAGTAAATCTAGAGCTGAATTTATTAGAAGCAGGTTTGCCTTATCTTCTGGCTCAGTATAGGTGGCTCCATTAACAATGAGCTCCACACACAAATGTGTATTGCTTTTGCCTTGTAGTTGTCCTTAGCCTGGGAGGCCAGACTTTCCTCAAATTTGACTTTGGTAAACTTTATTTTTCCTCTGAGTTTGATGAGAGTACATTTATAGTGCTGGGTGCTATGCCTCCTCATTTTTGCCATAATTTTCTTCCTCCTGTTACACAGCCTACTGATGTTGTAAATCCACCAGGAGGGTTTGTTTTTAGAGTTTGTTCTGTATTTATTCCTAGTGGGTACAGCTGCCTCTATGCAGCTATTAACATGCTTGTATAGCATTTATGTAAACAGTTCCACATGGGCAGCAGTGTTCTCAGGGTTTATGGGGCTTTAAAATTAGCCAGGTTATCATTTAATAGTAGAAAGTTAGTCTTAGAGTAGTTTCTGAATATTCCAGGGTTAGCTGGGGTTCCAGGTTTTATTTCTACTTCAAAGTATACCATGTTGTGCTCTGACTTTGCCAGAGATGATATTACACAAGAGATTTCCAGCACTCTCCCATATTAGTGAGGACCAGGTCCAGTATGTTTGCTCCCCTGGTAGGCATACTGACAATTTGGTCCAGGAATTTTGTGTTTAAAAAATTCAGGAATCTCTGCGCAAGTGCATTTGATGTCATATATGATTCCCAGTTAGTAGTGGGGTAATTAAAGTCACTCATAAATATGGTATTGGGTTGAATGGTGAGTGTTTCCATTAAGTTTAAATAAGTGGTATTGGTTCTATGGGTCACAGAGGGGGACCAGTGGCTTATAAGGAAGTGGTATGGGATTTTGTCTATGGTGATTTGAATGTGGAGAAGCTCAAGTAAATTGTCCTGTTTGATCAGCCTTGTGGTATATTTATTTTTTATGTAAATTGAGACACCTGCCTTTTAGTCCCTGTCTGTACTGTAGATGGTCTAAATGTGAGCAAGACATTATAGACTTGAACTGCTGGTGAGCTGTCTGTGGCTTTAAACCATGTCACAGTGACCACAAAGACATCAGCATTTTCTAGGGTGAGGAGACCTTGTAGGGACTGTAGTTTTTGTTTAGACTCCTAGCATTGAGGAGTAACACCATTATATTTCCTTAGTTTTGATTTCTATATCAGAAGTACTTTCATTTTCAGTATGGTCTGTTGACCATCTCCTTCCATGCTGACAGATGTTGTACCCCCTTAGAATGACACCAGAATCTAAGCCAATTATTAAAGTCAGTCATCTTCTATTCATACTGTGGCATCATCACTGGAGAAGGTAAAATGCCACTCGTTGCTAGCCTCATATCAACCTTTGAAACATATTCCAAGGGTTCCATGATGTTTCTGTTCATATAGTCTAGGGAGGTACATCTCAGGTGATTTACAGCCACATGGGCTATGACTGAATCATACAGGTATTTGTGGTCCAATGACCTGAGTATTGCATAATGTGGTGGATCCTGGCCCCTGATAAGCAACTGACTGTGACTTTCTCCTTACTCAACCTACTAAGAAGTACATCAGTGTGTCAATAGACTGTGTGGTGGCTTGCCTTATGGACTTAGAAGTAGAGGGTCCATGGAATGTGGCTGTATATGTTGATGTGGGTGTTGTTTTGAAAGAGAACACTTGGGACTGTTGAGGGTATTTGTTATGTGTGCTTCATCCATACATCTCAACTGTCAAGAGTTTCACAGAATGTCCTCTTATTTTTAATCTATTCCTCATAAAATTAGTGTTTTGCTGGCAAATCTTTGAACATTGACCTAACTAAATAATACTAGATAATAACAGACATTTCAGTTTCTGACTTCATATTCTTTAGAAAAATATATAATAGGGGTCATGGCCATGATGCTTGCAGGCTAACAGCAGATTTCTCCTGCTCTGCTACTTTATTTTTATTTCTGACAAGAAAGTATATTTCTAAATTATCCTAATTAATTTTTCAAAGTGGTTGTAACTACTTTAAGTTGCTCTGAAGGATATTATCAAAAATGTTTTTATAACTCATTATTTTCCTGTCATTATTTTATCCAAAACCTTTCTTCACTTATAATCCTGAAATGAATTACTGAAAATCAAATTCATAGGACCTTATCCTTAAAAAACAGAACTTCAGTCTGTGCTTACTAATATACAAGAGCTTTCTTTGAAAATGGACAAAATGGAAAACAAATTAGAAATCTTTAAAGATAAATGCTCAAAACAGATGGAACAAATTCATGAGAATTTAAAACAACAGAAATCTCTAATACCCTACCTGAAATGACATGGCAGGGAGATTATTTGGAAATGAAAACAATATTGAATTCCCACTGAAGCAAAGTATTCTATTGCTGAATTAAATACATGATCTGGAAAACAGGTCTAGGAGAAACAACATTCATATTTGTGGTTTACATGAAAAAATAATAAGAGAAAGCATGGCAAACTTTTTAACATCCTGGATCCCTAAGATTTTAGACTTGCCTGAAGCTATGTTGCATGGTATAGAAAGAGCATATAGATCCCTGTTTACACCTTCCTCAAAAACTAATCCCTCACAGAGGTCTACTATTGTGAGATTTTTTTCCATCTCAGGACAAAAAAATTATCCTTAAGAACGCCTGGTCCAAATCTCCTATCAAGATAGAAGATAGAATAATAAGGTTTGACAATAAATATTCTGCTGCTGTAATTTCTATCAGGAAATGCTGTTTTACCTTTAAAAAAATAACTCAAGAAAAGACAGATTAAATTTCACTTGTTAATCTCTGACAGACTTAAAACATTTCTTCCTGATGAAACCAAATCTTTTGAAGACTTGGGCACTGCTATGGCATTCCTGAAAAATAATATATTAGAGAAAATTAAAAATATGGATTGGAACAACATCACCTTGAAAAGACAAGCTGAAACAAATGGATGGAATTAAGTGAAAAGAAAAACAAATTAAAAGAAAAATTACTCTTAAGCAAATTTGCATAACATCATTCACCCTTAATATACAACTATAATTCTATTTTCTCAAAACAAAATGTACCCATTTTCTCTAAATAGTCTTAAAAAGAAGAAAGAAACTTAGCTGCATTCTTCATTAAGGTAAATATGTTTTTTTTTTCTTAATTTAAGTTGATATTTAACATCATTGATTAACATATAACTTCTTGTAACTATTACATTCTTTAGTTAATCTTTAGTAAACATAGGATTGTTGATTCTATTACTACTGTTATTTTATCAGTAATTACTATACATTCAATTTCCTTTTATTTCTCCCTTTATAAACTTATTATATTAATTTAAGTCTAACAAAACTGATTGATTTATTTAGTTAGTTTAGCTTGTTTCCATTGTTTTCATTTCTGTCTATATTTTGACTTTGAGCTCTATGTCAGTTATTATGTATCATTGGTGTTTTGACTGGGGTCTAGGAAGGTTAAATATAGTGAGGTGCACATGCTTTTGATGTTTTGAACCTTGCTATAGTTTTTGGAGGGTCTATTTTATATATTCGAAGTTTTAAAACTTCGAACCTCATATATTCGACAACATATGAGCGAAGTTTGAAACATAAAAACTATAATAAAAAATTAAAAAAAAAACTTACCTCAATGCTCTGAGCAGGGGAGTAAGCCCCACTGCACCCTCCCCACACCCCCGTACTTAAATATACCAACTCTGAGATCGCACTTCAGTGCAGAAAAGGGAAATTTTCCCATTCTGTGTCATACGGAGCCGTTGCGTTTCATCTTCAAACTTTTTAAAGTTCGATCAAATGGTGTCGACCATATGACATTCAAACTTTAAAATGTTTGAATAATTAATAGCAACCCATTTTTGGACTTATTAAAGTATAGTATTATTGATGTGTTTGATTTAAGACTTTTAGAAGTGGTGCCTTTGTTGTCTGATCTCTTGGACTGCTCATTGTATTTATGGTTGTTCTTGTTTAATTGTAGTGAAATTGGGGGTAGGATTTGATGCTTATGACTGGTGTCATCTTCTTTTCTTAGTTTATTTTTTCTCTTTGTTTTCTTCTCCTTCATCTGTCCTTTCCTCCACATATATCTTTTTTTGCATTGGCTTTTTGTGGCAAGCTGATTGGTGTGGTGCTGTAAATTTGAAGGGAATGGAGAGTGAATGTGCTCATTATGGTTGTTTACAGCTTCTTAAGTGAAAAAAGGAAAACAAAGTAGTAGTTTGCTCTATTCGAAAAGCCATGAACAATGGCTGAATTAAATTCAATTATCTTAAGCTTCAGCACTTACTTAATTCTGTTGGAGTTTCTCCATTTTCTTTTAGGGCTGTTTAAACTTGGTGGGTTATCCCCCCAAGGTCTTGAGCGTTCTTTTATGTTGTGCAGTGACAACACTGTGCAAGATTTGTCATATTGTGCAGTGACAACACTGCAAGATTTGTCAACTATCATTCAGAAAAAAGTGGGCAGTTCAAACTTCAGCATGGAAGGTTGAAGGGTGATTTTAAGGCACTGTTCTATCTGACCAATGATTGAAACTTAATGGAAATTAAAACTCAAATACTGCAGAGATTATGGTAAGCATAAATAGTTTAAATGCTCATCAGATTATGGACCTTTTTTGAACCTGTTGATGGGGACATGAGTGACATGGTTCAGGTCTGATCAATTCAAGTTCCAGGGTTTGTTGACTGTTGTAGCTTCAGGATCTTTTTAATTTACATGGTAGCAATATCAGACAGCCTGACATCTGTGGTACTTTTTTGAATGGGACCATATGCCTAAAATGGAGTTGTGTCGTACTTGTGTGGGGATGTGCTTTTCTGAGCAACTTGGCACTTGTTGCTTGACTGTTTAATTGTGCTTTAGAGGAAGGGGGTCTTCAGTTGAGTAACTCTTCAGGATTTCAGGGGATTACCCCTCTCAGTGGAGAACTGAGTATTTCTTACATCTCTCTTTTTCTATTTCATGATGCACACCACCCAAGGCTTTGTTCTGTTTCTTAGGCTGCTTCTAATTACATATAAATTATTTATTTATTTGTTGACATTTGTTGACCAGGAAAGTCCACTGGGCTTGGGACCCATTTTGAGTGGAGGACCGGGGAGAAAAGCTCCAAGTTACATGAAAATTATTACATGAATTTGTAAGGAAACAAGTACTCATACAGCAACTAAAATAATATAGAAAACTATCTAAACAGCACATACATTGTAAAAAGGCACAATACAGTAACAATGGAAGATTAGCATGTAGGAGAATTAAAAAAAACTTAGAAATATTTAACAATACAGCTCAAATTAAACAGAAATATTTAACAATACAGCTCAATTTTTTTGGGAGGGAGAGTAGAAAAAGGGAAAGGTAAGTGTAGTGGGTCAGTAGAATTAGAGAGTTAAACTTAAAGGTAGGATAGTTATCATTAGAATCTTATAGCTAGGTGGTGGGAATATGTGAATTATAGGTGGTATGTCTTTAATGGTAATATTAAAAGTAGAAAGTGACAGAAGAGAAAGTGTGTTAATATAGTTGTATAGATGTGTGGAGTAGGATAATAAAGATTACGGATAACACATATGGTATATAAGTATTTTTTTAAGTAAAAAGTTATCTTAGATTGAATAAAATAATGAGGGGAAAATAAAATGCAATCTTTATGCATATGTTTGGTGCAGATGTAAATGTCTCTTTTTTTTGTGCATTTCTGTCTTTTTGTTATTTTTTGCTTGTCAATTCTTTACTGGTATTTTGATACATCTGGGTTCCAAATCTATCTGACTAGAATTCAGAATTCAGGATATGTTACCATATTATATAACTAGTGGTAGTGGCAGTTCATTGATTGTATTTGTGTATGGAGATATGTGCATGTGGGGTGTAGGTATTCTAGTATTGCTTTCAGTACACTGTGTGTTAACAATTATGTACCTTTATTTTTATGATTATTGATATCCATCAAATACATATTTTCATAAATAATTCCAGAGTAAATGAATGCAAGGGATCTTGGTATTTGATTACATTTATAACAGTTCCCTAAGACCCCTCTACTTAAAGTAAACATGTTAATTCTGTTTTTTCATTTCATTTCATTTTCTTGTGATGAACCCAAATCTGTTTAACATGAGGCATTTTTTTAATTTAATTGAATTATCATTAGATAATGCATTTGACACATAATGATGCACAAACACAATATTAAATAGAAAATAAATGTTGATGAAAAGGAAATTCTTATGACAGTGTTTCATGATTCAGTATACTTATTACTGCAAAGAATGGGTTATTTTACTTCTCAATTTAACACGTTAAACCAGTTAAGCTCCTACCAATATTATATACATCTGTAGTAAGATCTTTTAATGTTCTTTAACAGGAAATAAGACGTTTCCTTTTTATAGTTTTGTTCAACTATATATAAGGGGAGATAATGTGTTCTAGTAATAATTTAGGTTGTTAAACCTTTTTCAAACACAAAATGGTTTTACTTGGAAGTATGACATATACTCATCATAATTTTCTAACTTGTAGCGTTTTGAATCTAATTTGTATTGTTATCTTTTTCTTACATTATTAATTATACATAGTTTAGTACTAGAAACATTCAGTGATAGTTAATAATACTGTTTAAAATATTGCTTACTTTTCCTTACACTTTCATCTCTAATTTTTATAATAAGAAATGCTGATACTTTAAGTCAGAACAGGCAAATTGTTTTTAATGTTTAAGTGTGTATTTTAATTGATCTTTTTCAATGATCATATTTTTCAAAAGCAGCAAAGGGAAGGGATTTTAGGCTTCCTCTTGTTGATGGTTGGGGATGTTTGGATATATTCGCTATTCAAACTATGAGTTTCTGACTGCATGAAGGGAATGAGGGATAATAGAAGCTTATGTTTAGTGTTTTTGAAAAATGTTTTGCCTTTTGTTGGTGTCTGCTATTATTAATAATAAGTGTATAGGTAATAATTTCAGGCTTGCTACATATATATTTATCAATAAGCACTTCAAGATTTCTTGGAGTGGTTCATTGTTCATATTATATTTTTGGAAGTATGAAGACATATTTGTATTTTTATCTTATTTACAATATGACATACTTAAAGTGCATTTCCATCAATATTAATGGATTAAATAATGGTTGCAGGAGGAGTAGCTTAAACAAATTTCTAAAGTTAATTCCCAGATTTCCTTTTACAGGAAACACATTTGTTACAAGAAGACACAGACAGACTTAATACTAAATATTACGCTGTTTCATCTAGGTCTCAATATATTCAGAAAAAAAAGAGGGGAAGCTTTTTTACAGATAGACTCCATAACTACACCTAAACTTCTAAATCTGTACAATTATGAAAAATGAATGTTTTGTTTAGTAACTCTGGAAATCAAAAGAAAATTATACACTTCCATAAATGTGGATTGGACCACTGGAATAGGAGTTAAAACTGTTAAGAATCAATTAGATCAGATTATTCAAATCTCAAAAGGAAGTATTATATTGGTGGGAGATTTTAATTTTATATTAAAGGATGAAGATTCTAATAGTGTCAGTAAGCGACAGAAAACAGCTGCAGCAAAAGCATTAATAGAATTTATAGATTTATTTCATGTTAAATATATTAATGAATTTTCAGTCTCAGAATCACTTTTTTTACCAATGTTTCACATAGACACGGATCACAATCAAGACTAGATAGAATACATGTTTCAAATTATTTAAAACCTAGACTAGGCAAGGTTAAAGTAGTCTTTATTCCACTTTCTGACCACAATGCCGTAACCTTTGAGATTATTATACATTTTAATTACAATATTTACAATAAAAGGATACCTGCATATATAATCAACTTGAAGGATTTCAAAGAATCCTTTAATAAAGAAATTCAGACCTTTATTGAAATTAATTATACAGAGGATATCTCAGAGATTTATTTATGGGATGTTCTAAAATCAAATTTATATTGTAAAGTTATGAGTTGGTATGCTCTAAAGAAAACACATTGGGACAAAGAATGGGTAGATCTACAAGAAAAAATGATAACTTAAAATTAGATAGTCAAAAAGGGAATAATAACTTGACAAAAGAAATTAATAACTTAAACAGTAAATATTTAGAATTTTTAAATAAAAAACTATGATTCATTTAGAAAAGATTAAAATAAAAAAATATTTCATAAATCCTAAATCCATGCATAAGTTAGTGACTAGAATGAAAATGCTTATTAAATCTAATCATATCAAAGATCAATATTCTCCAAATGGTAAAAAAAGGTTACTGAAATAGAGGACATTGTAGGAGTATTTAAGACTCACTTAAAAAAATTCCTAAAAAGTAACTAAAACTTTCATTAGAGACCATACTAAAAATAAATTATCTGAAGACCAAATGAATTGATATGCCTGTTTTAATGTCTGAACTTAAAGTTCAAATTAACAAAGTAAAACCTAATGAGGCTCCTGTTAATGATGGCATACTACCTGAACTTTATAAATGAATGCCTAAAAATGAAGTATTTTGCTCAAAGTTTTTTCAGTAGTTAAAGGTCTAACAAAAGTTCCACTGTCTTGAAAATACACTCTTATATCCCTAATTTTAAAAGTTGATAAAGACTATGGAATATTCTTCTTACAGACCAAGCTCATTATTAAATATTGATTATAAAATATTTATGGCTAGTCATGCAGAATACAGTGATTTGTAAAAGTTCTGGTAAATAATGAAGAAACTGGTTTTATAATACATAGGAATTCCTATGATAATATTAAAAAAACTAACAATAATCAATATTGCTAATTGCACCAAAGATATGTTAACATTAATAAGTTTAGACATTAGTAGCACTTTTGACTCAGGTAATCTGAAATACTTTTTATTAGTTTTAGAGGAATGTAATTTTTGAAATAATTTCTTACAACTTATTAATCTCCTTTATGAAAATTCATTTGCTTTCAAAAAAATAGGTTCATGTACTTCAGAGCAGTTATGATTTCCAAGGGAACTAAACAGGGAAGTCCTCTGTTGACACTGCTCTTTACTTTAATTATGGAACCATTTCCAAATTATATAAGATCAAATTTAGATAACAAAATCATACAGATAAACAATAATTTAAATTCCAAAGTCCAACTGTTCGCAGATGACATTCTGTTGACTCTGAATGACAGCAATCTTTCTCTTTTTGTTGTTTTTTAAGCAATAGATTCTACCAAAAATGTTATATTTAATGAAATCTATATTTGTCTTCCCCTACAATAGTATAAAGAGTTGAATTCTTTAACTATGAGATTTCTTTGGTATCCCAACAAACTTAGGTTAGCTTTAAATCACCACATAAAAGATTGGTCTTTGTTTGGCATTAGTTTGCTAGATTTAGAATTATATTCTCTATCATTAATCATCAAGACAATATATTTTTTAGTTAAATAATAATTATAAGGCCAAATGGAAAGAAATATAAGAAAGCATTTGGTTAAAATCCAATCACCTGACAAATTCACCCTATCATATAATAAGAAATAATAATCTACATTGGTAAAAGATTACTTTTCATATAGTAGAAACAAATGAATCAATTTTTCTTGTATTTCTATGATAATGGTCACATTTGGAAACTTTATCCATAAGAATCCAGAATATAAAGCACGGATGCTCTATTCTTTCCTATAGCTTATACTGAAAATAATATCTGTGCATTTAACTTATCACCAATGATTACACTTAAAGGGAAATTTTGATATATCGGTTTCAGTTGATGGATAGTGAAAAAACACAAATTATAGATTATATAATAAACAAATCTGATTCATATAAAGAAATGTGGTTAGACATTCAACCTTGTAGACAATCATCTGAATATAAGATTAAATTAATGCAACCAACAGTAAAAAACTCTGTTCTTAAGCTTATTGATCTTTTAATTATTTTGATACAACAGAGTATACTGGGGAAAGGACTTCTATCAAAAATATAGAAAGTGGATAAAAATGCAGCAACATACTACAAAGAAAGTTACTGGGAATATTTCAGACTTATGAATAATAACTATCCAAGCAAAAATGATAAAGAATGAATTATAATATCATCAAAATAAACTACCAAAATGGAAATTATTCTGCTGGAAAGTCATGCACAGAACTTTCATCCCACCACATAGAGTTTAATTAATGTACAAAAAATTAGAATGTTGGAGATTTAAGTTAAATGTTACAGCTAATTGGCAACATATGTTTTTTGAATGTGTTGTACTTAAACATTTCTGGAATAATATTAACATTTTACAGGCTTTATTCAATGATAAATTTATATTAATGAAATCCCTTAATTATATTTAATACACCAATTCCTTTTGTCATGAGAATACAATACCCTCTTTTATGGAGTATCTTAACAATAGCAAGAAGAGTTATTACCAAGAATTGTAAAAATGAATCTACTCCAACTATGAAATAATTTATAAGCATTGCAACCAAAGTATGTCTAGAACTTATTACAATCAAAACAAGAACAACCAGAATCACATCTTTGTACAACACTTGGATGAAATTTAAAGAACTGCTAGATAAACAATTGTTAATACTTAATTAATGTTAGTTTTTGAGCTCTTTTAGAATTGTTGTAGAGTAGACACATTTGTAATTTTTGTTTTGCTTTTTAATGTTCCTTTTTTCTATTGATTGTTTTTTTATGTAGTTCTATACATTTCAAATGTTATTAATTGTTATCTCAAAGTTAAAAGTTTAATAAAAAATAATTGAGCACAGAAAATATATAATAATGTAAGATCTGCCATTCTAGCACATGTCTAGGTTTATAGGAGCAATATTTAAAATCTATCTTTATTTTTGCCTTTGCCCCCGCCATTATTCTTGGCTTTGAGCAGATTTCTTACACTAAGAGGTTGAACGGTATGACTACATCTAAGAGGCATTTGTGTTTTAAGAAAGTTACATTTAAGTGCCTCAGCAAATGTGGGTCTATGTGCCTGCCTTGAACTGGTGTGATGGGAGGAGCATCTATACCACCGACAACCTTGTCGACATTAGGAGTTCATTGTTGTAAAAGCTATGCCTCCAGGGAAAGCATGCAAATACATCTCCAACATACCATATCAATTTGGTTGAGCATTAGCTAGTTGCTACTAAACATGAGGCAATTTATACATTGCCTGAGGATGCCCATATCCACAAAGCTGGTAATGGAAATAGTGGGAAAATTCATATCTATGGCAACAAGCCCTTTTGATTAGATTGTTGTAGTGAGAATGTAAAACAATGTCAAGAGTATCTGATTTGCAACTCTGGGAGCAGCACTCATCAGTCCAAACTAGTTGCTCTATATGCAACAAAGTACTGGTGAAATTTCAAGGGTGGTTTTACAGGAAAAATGTCAATTCAAGTTGTCTGCATCAGTACAGGGCAGTACCAATTTGAGGGGAAACTAATAAATAGATTTTGATGATTTATGGATGAAGCATTTCGGGAGATATCCTGAAATTAGGTTAGACAGAAGCTAATCAAATAGTACTTATCAAAAAGAAAGAAGTAGCTTTGTTAAAAATAATGAAGAGGGATTCACCTGATTGGCTACTGCCTGGCTACTACTCCTTGATAGGTAAACAGCTACAAGGCTACAATGTTTGTGTACAGAACCCACATATTCTTTTTAGTGGACTGGAGATAAATTCAGTTATTTTGGGCTAGAGTAACTGTAGGTTGCAGATGGCATCTTTGGACACACCTGCCATTAGGAGAGGAATGCACTCTGTGTGTGAAAAAACCCTTATCTCATAGACTAAAAGACCCTTGCCTCATAGACTATATGGCTTTAGATCCTACAACTAAAATTATTTTTGGATATGTCATAAACTGATGATAGAGCTTTTAATAATATCAGTGCAAAAGATATTTAAATGAAAGCTAATTTCTGAAGTAGGTGTCCTGATGTCCTTCTTCAATGCATCTGTAGAGAAGGTGTCTAAACATATAGTTTTGCTCTGTGTGTATCCCATGAAGGTACATTTGTGCTATGCTGATGGTCTTGAAAATTATTAATACTGCTATTTGGGCCTGGAATTGTTAAACTCAGAGAAGATCTAGCCAGAAATATGCATTTTGAAGTATGTGTTTGTGTTTGCTGTTTCTCCAAGTTAGTACCAACTTGAATTAGTATATCTAAGTAAGTAAAGATGTGATGCGATGTAATTTTTCTTAAATATGTTGTTTTTAGTTGTGGTGAATGACTGATTATGATAGTGGTGATTCAGGTGGCCAACATGGCTCACAGCTCAAAGGGACTCATGGCCATCCAACAAAATGGTTTAATTTTTAAATATTTTGATATGCTCAACACTGCTAACATATTTTATTTAGTTTATATATTAAAAATATCAATTGTTAATAAAATCCATTTACCTTTAGTTAAGAAAATAGTGTTAAATGATGCACACTGCATTTGCCATTATATACTTGTATGGCCTGTCATTTACGCAAAGAAGAGGAGCAACGTTACAGAAAGCAGACATTCACTTATAATTGCTAATTAAAACTTATTATAAAATACCATTAAAATACCATTTGCAGATTAAAGAATTATTTGAATTGTGGCTGTTGAACCTGCTTCATGAAAACAAGTGCAGTCAACTTCTTTTTGTAGGTGTTTTACTAAAGCAACTTTAAAGGATATTGCAGATTGATTGGCTTTCAGTTCACTGGATGTGTTATTCCACACGAGGCATATCGCAGTCTACAACATTAGTCAGGTGTGAGCTAATAACTCATGACTTATCCTGTGAGCTTCTTAAGGGGTAGCAGACAGACTTGATCAGAAGTATTTTTCTGATAGGTGGGCAGTAAGCTAATTAAGGGTATTTATGAATTAATGTAGCTTGGAGTGAGCTAGCTCTTTCAAATGTTCATCATATTGATCACTTGTTGCAGTAGTCTTAGCTATATGGACTATATACTGCACGCGATATAATAGCTAGAAAGATTCCAAAGCTTCAGAGCACCTTCCAAGCAACCAAACTATCAGACAGCTGACTAAGAAGACCTTTTCTATCACCAAGCTCTTCAGAGCTTTTCTGCCACAGAAGAGGACATGCCTCTGAAGTTATTATTTAGGCCCTTGATTTTTTTTTAGAGAGATAACATTGTGGTTGTTCCAGCTGTGAGAATAAATAGCAAATAGGCACTATGCCAAATGATTGGCTGAATGAGTACCAAGTACAGAGGAACAATTACATCCTGGATTTGCATGCCATACCCTTTAATATAAGCTTTGTGATGAAAAGGACTTCCTTACACTAGTGGATATGGGGTGTCAAAGGACAGTTCATTGTCAGCATGGGCCCCCAGATCTCTAACTATGGGATCATTTTCCAGGAGGGAGTTGTCAATGTGATAGTTACAAAGGAAGTCATGTTTGCCAAATGATACAATTACACATTTATTGGAAATTAGTTTCAGACCATTGTTGTAATACCAACTATTTGTTTGGGATGGGTTATCTTGTAGGATCATGGTATTTAACATTAACTTTAACCACCAAGAAGTAAATGTCAAAGACAAGTGACCCAAGGACTGAACCCTGGGGCAGTCCACTAATGGCAAGTCTTCTGGAGGAGGTAGAGCTGTCCACCTTTACTTCCTTTGGTCTATTTGTCTGCCAATTTGCTACCCAGTGAGTTAAATAAGGGTTAACATTTAGCTGGGAGTGTTTGTCTATGATGCCTGAGTGTGAGATGGTGCTTATCACTTTTAGGAAATCCAGATAGGATCCAGACATTCACTGTGCATTGATCTGCCCTTGTCCACTGGCTACGAGTCGTTTGTTGAAGAAATCATCCAGGTTAGGTAGGCAGGTCACTTATATGCATAGTTATTTGTTCCATCATGATCATTTTCATAGTCTTACAGATGAGGCTTGTTAGGCTTATGTGTCTGTATTTACCCGGGCTTGTTGTAGCCCCACCTTTGTGCACGGAAATGACCATTGCTGTCCTCTATTCTTATGGCACAAATGCAATATATTTGGTGTGGAGAGAGAAGTTGAGTGTAGGATTTATTATTAAGCCTAGGTACTTTTTTGATGCAGCATTTGGAATGGTATTTACATTATTGCCTTGAGTAAAATAGAAGGATAGGATGTCAGTTTCCTAGGGGTAGAGAACAACATAGCATTAGTTTTAGAGAAATTCAGTGACAGCTTATTATTGTATAGCCAAGGGGTTAATTTTGAGAAACATGTCTGTAGTTTGTACTGAAGGGACTGCTGCTCTGACCATGATACTGTCATTAAAATATTTGTGTACATAGCAAAGTTATTGCTTTGGGATTCTGATGTGATATCATTAATAAAGATGGAGAGGAAATGAGGTCCTAGTACAGACCTGGGGGCTACTCCAATGGTCAGACTACCATTGTCAGGTAAATTATTGTTTGCGAAAACTTGGATTTTTTTTTTTTTTGGAGTAACTGGAACCAGATGATTAAGTTGCTACCAGAATTAAATATGTATAGGTTTTAGAGCCAGAGGTTCTAGTTTAACATGTCAAAGATCACACTCAAGTTAATGAATACTTCTACAGATATGAGGCCTTTACTTATTTTATTGGATAAAATTTTAGTTGCCATTTTAAATGCATTAATGGTGATGAATGTGTTTCTGAAGCCATATTGTAGATTACAGAACAGGTCATATTTATGTATGTTTTGCATGAGTCATTTATAAAGTCAATTTTCAAAGATTTGGAACTAGGACAAAGGGTGGATATGGATTTAAAGTCCTTGAGGTTTGTGGTTTGGAATGTTGGGCAGTGGAATAATTACAAAATGATCGAATGCTGAAGGAACTATATCTGTACTGAGGGACTATAAGAGTGAGTTGAATGGTATTATTATCAGCAGCTAATTTAAGGAAGGACAGATGTAGGATACTAAATCTGGACCCAGTGGTGTCTAAATTCAATAATGCTTTCTTTGTTTGTTTGATTGTAATTGCTGTGGAAAAAAATGTAGTTGAATAATTTTTCCAGAAGCTATAGTTAAAGGTGTGGTGTATGCTAGATTTAGTAATGCGGATAATACCAGAACAGAAAGAGTTGAAATTATATGTATAGTGGAGAGGAAACCATTCTTGAAATGCTATGTGAAATTGTTACTTTGCAAATTATTATGGTTATGGCAGTTAGAGGAGTTTATAATTTGACCAGTTAAATGTTCTATTTTTTTCCAGAGCAAATTAGGGTTGTAAGAGAAGGTCTGCAGTTTTTTTCTATGGTAGAGGAGCTTGGCATTATTTGTAGCTACTCTAATGGATTGTCTAAGCTCTAGGTAAGCATGACATAGCTGGTTATTGTTAGAATTAAATCTCCATGCCTTTTAGGTAGTGTCCCTTTGTTTACTTTTTTCTCTAATTTATTTTTTTTACCATTTAACTATTGTATTTGTTTACCAGGGAACTCCAACAGGCTAAGTGTCCCTTTTCAACAGAGGCCTGGGGAGAAAAGCTCCAAGAGTACAAATGTTAACATAAATACACCACGAGGGACAGGGGGAAGATCAGTGTTAGGGTTAGCATGCCTGTGTTACCTGGGCTTTGCACAACTGCCACATATAACATTCAGTGTAATTCATTATTAGGATAGTTGACCAATGCTGAGCCTATTTTATTTTTAAATTTTATACATAACAAAAAATTCATATTGTTTTGTAAAAATTGTATTGCATTATCTTTAAAATCAGGTTTTTCAGTTCAAATTCTTACTCCATGCTTTATTTTATAATATAAATGCTTTTGCACATCTTCTTTTATTATATGTAGCCTTTTCCTGCTGATATTTAACTCTTAGAACTATTGTGTTTGCTCCTTTGGTCATCATAAGGTATTCTTACCAATAAGTCCTAATAAGTCATAAATTAATTTTAATTTTCTTTAGCTGAAATCTGTTGTTTTCTGCTGTCTGGGAAGGGTCTCCAACTCATTAAAAGGCTTTGTTGACATATTGTTGCCATCTACAGAACTTAACTTTATAGTAATAATTACTTCTACTACTAAACTCCTGTAAGGCACAGTGCCGACGGCATGCTAAACTATTTGGCTACAGCACCAGTCTTAGAACCATTTGCATAGCAGCATGGAGTCAGGGCTGCTATACATGCAGCCTTCAACTGCAGTTTCAGTTGTTAAATTACATTCTCAACAGTAATCTATGTACACATATGCACTGTATATGCCACATTCATTGGTATGGTGCCAGAAGTCAGGAAATTGGCAATGGTAGTTTTCTTGCAGTTTAAATAAAATGTATGTAAATATAGACCTGCTAGTCTTATTTCACATCTGAAAAAGCCATGTAAATATTCTACATGATAGCTTTGAATAGATATCTTGATTGCTAATGCAGGCTGATAGAAGACCAATTGGATTTACAAAGAATTCCTGCCAGTCCACATTCACATAGGCAGCCTTATAGTGTCACTACTAGGGTGAATAAGCAGAATCCTGTGATATGACATATCTGGGTTTTAGCAAGCCTTTGACACTGTGCCTCAAAGGAATTTGACAGGAAAATCAAAATGCTTTTAAATTTAAATATGTGAGGAAAGGTTCAAAATGGTGGAGAGAACTGTGAAAAGGATATTTGACTGGAAGCTGGTAGTTGTTAGAGGGATAGAAGTAGAATAGTCAGTGAGCAGCTGGAATTCAGAGGGCTCTGTGCTGGGGGCAGTCTTGTTTAATATATTTCTACTTATATATTTTGGACAAAGTAATGCATATATGTGTATGGTTCAAGGCTCAGTACTGCAGTCATGAATGAGAGTCTAGTGTCAAGATACATGTGATGACTGCCACTGTATGTAGCTAGTTAGAAGCTTGAGTCACCTGGATTGTAGTCAGAGTGTTATGCCTCTGTGCCACTGGGTTGTCTTTTGACGTCACTTTTTCCTGTATAGTTTAAGTGCTTAATTCTACCCATGTATTCAGATGCAGCCAGCATTTGTTTCACAGTAACGCCTGGTATGTCAGCCCACTCTATTTCTAAATCACTAGCCTGAGATTTGCAAACATCACCCACGTTAAGGAGGATATTCAGTAACAATCTATTTTTCTGTAATTCCAGTTTTGGAAAAAACACATGCTCACTAACATATACAGTCTCTACTAAACCATCCACAGCAGGAAACTGTACCACACAAACAGGAAGGAACCTCACCTATCTAAGACTAGGAGCTCTTCTCCTGGCATTTGGGCAAATGAACTGATCTGACAAAAAACACCACCATGGGTCTCCTTTGAAAATAAATCATAAGTATAATGAGACTAACCTTGCAACAAAACTAAATTAATAAACTGTTCTTTAATATTTTCTGTCACAACAACATGACTCAGATTCAGGATCGTAATCATTAGCCATATTTGGAAGAAAATAAATATTTTCCATTTAACAGTATCAGATTTACTCTTTCTTTATATTTTACTTCTAATCAACACTGTAATACAAAGAGTGGAACTGATGATAGTCTAGAAACCTGAGGGCATTAAATGTCATTGAAGAATAAGAAGTTATTTTAAATAATCAAAAATTATGTACTGCACAGGCCAAAATAAAGGTAATAGCTAGAGAAGCCAAAACAAAGCTTGTAGATGAGGAAAAATAATAATAATAACTAAATAAATAAAATTTCGAAAGCACATTAAAAAAAAAAGCAAGAGCCAAAAAGAATGCGATCACAGCTAAGAATTGAAGGCAATTAAAAACTCAAGGCAGATTGGAAGAAGTTAAAAGAGAAACAGTATGCAACATAAAGAAGTTAAGAAAGAGACAGTACAACATACCTGCCCAAAGCCATAAGATACAAATTAATGTTCTGGTGCTAATATTACGAAGTTTAATGCTGCTCCCTGCATTAGTACCTCCTCTAGTAGTCTTCAGTGTTTTTGTTAAAGAAGTGTCTAGAATCTGGCATGCAAATTCCAAGCCATATATGAATAATTGACAGAACAGGGGAAACGTGACAGCTGAAATCATATCATCTGTTCCTTGTAATGAGAAAAGTTATACTACTGTTACACAGCCTCAACATGAAATGCAATTTGCCCTGATTAACAAGACAAGAACTCTGGGAGTAAGTAGAACAAGCAAGACGGACTGGAGCATCTGGTTATTCTATTGGATTTCATTCACTGGCGCCCCTGAGTTAGTGCATTAATGGGAGAAAACCTGTAAATTAGTTAGCAGACATGGAATGTGGCCAGTATGCTATGTTACGATCCATGAGATGTTACAGATGGTAGGGAGGATGCGTAAAGTGGCAGCCACTAAATGAAAGCAATTCACTGCAGGAAAGCAATAAACAAGTATTGTGACCAGATGGAAATTATGAGATTTATGAGAGAGGTTACATATATATTTTTCTGTACTGCTGTATGAATTTCCACAGAACACTTTATATCTTACTGAACATTTGTATGTAATCCTGTTTTGTGCCACAGCATTGATTCATTTATGACTAGGTCTCCCCTTAAAACAGTACCTCAGTAATGTTTTCCACTAGGGGATTTGATTTTTGCTATGCAGTAAGAAGTTAAAATGTCTTATTTAAGGACCTGTATTTGTTCTCTAGTTTTCTGGTAGATATCTGAGAACTGCTTTGATAAAATGAAAAATACAGCACTCATGCCGATACTGGCATCATTAGCACTGGTGTGACTCGGAGGTGCTCTCTGCTTGCCATAACATGTGGAAGGTATCTCTTGTGTAGTACTGACACACCTAAGATTTAGTAACAGAATAGTACATCTTTTGGTAGGTGATCATTTTGTCAAACTGAGAAATGAATTACACTGAACAGAAGACCCATCTGCCATCAGCTTTATCTACTTTTCTTTGAATAATGTGTATTATATTTATTTTTTCATTGCAAAATGTAAAATGAAACAAAAAAAAAACAGAACAATTATGTTTTTGCAGTGGTTAAGCACCTATGTGTGGGTCTTGGCCCCACCCTATTACTTATATGTAATTACTCCACACAATCACACAGTATTGAAGAAAAGTGAAAAAAAACAGCTGAGTCCACAGCTGTGTCACACAACACAAATCTAGATGGTTTCAACCAACATTTTTGCAAATAAAAAAAAAAAACACACTGATCATCATAAGACACATGGCATGGCACTCTTGGAGGAGTGTGTGTGTGTGTGTGTGTGTGTGTGTGTGTGTGTGTGTGTGTGTGTGTGTGTGTGGGTGTGTGTGTGTGCACATGTGTGTGTGTATGCACATGTGTGTGTGGAGTGTTGTTGCTCTTTTGAGAGTAAAACAACAAACTCCTTAGTAGCTATGGAAGGATGGTATAATGACACTGGTATGCTTTAATGCACCTGACATATATTGCACCACACGTGCATCACATGAAGTAAATTACATTGAAAGAAGTTATGGATGTTTAGGGGCATGCTTTCATAGCCAACTCAGTATAGGTTATGATCAGCTGCACCTGCTAGATGAATTTCTATACTTACTTTTATTCAATATCTTACGTGGATGTTTTAAACTATAAGACGAAATATTCTAAAAACAGATTTCACAGACTCACTATAAAACTCAATGGACATTTTAAAAGGGAAAGTTAGCCAACTGAATTATTATTAACTTCAATACAAAATACACCAGGGATATGATGTAATGATCCCTTCTAAGTGTCTTTAAGAAATGTGCACTGTCACATCCTTTGCATGTATAACTGATGCATAACCAACTGAATTTCCTTGTTTTATTGTACTCATTTACTTAGGGTGTCCTTTTGCAGTTCACTCTGGAGCAAAGATGTGGTGAAGTTACTTGATTAGAGTCATATAGCTTGCAAATGGTATATGGGGGAATTTAAACCTAGATTACTAGATTAACAAGCATTAGCAGTCCATATATTTAAACATATCTCATAATGAAAAGCAACTACAGTAGTGACCCGCCCCCGCCTTCAGAACAAGATAATCCCCATAATTAATCTGCTGTGTTTACATATTGTGATATAAGTTGCGCTCTGGGCTCTGTGCCCTACAGCAGCTGATAAAACTTAAAAAGCAAAACAGCAGGACTTGGAGACGGCTGTAGAATCCAGTATAAAAATCTTTATTCGACACAAGCACTTTTGTGGTTAACTCCGCTTCTTCAGATGTCTAATACATTTTAAAAACAGCTCTTGGTTTAAATATCCTCTTAAGACACATGATTAAAACCAACCAATACATTGTTCTGATGTGAACAAGCACTTTCAGTTTAAAGAAACATTCTACAAGGTACATGCCATTGACTAAACTAGAAATCTGAATGTATATGTATACACTTCTAAAAGCCTATTTATAAAGTATCTAAATTGTAATTCAAATTTCCATAACATTTCAATTTACAATCACAAGCACAGAATATATCTGCACATATTTACATTTTCCACTTATGTTCTCCAAAATGTATACAAGCCTGTAACAAGAAGTCAGTAATTTATCATACAAACAATTCCACAGCACATCTTATCTAAAAAGTTGCCTAGACTTTAACTTAGAACATTTCATTTTACAGTCTCAAGCAAAGAATATATCAGCACATTTACATTTTCCACATATGTTCTCCAAAACACATACAAGCCTATAACAAGAAGTCAGTTATTTATCATACAGACAATTCCACAGCACATATTACCTAAAAAGCTGCCTAGACTTTAACTTAGGACGCGGGGGTATATATTCATTTAATCCATGACCTCTATCAGCCCTCAATCTTAGTATCCACTTAGCTTCAAGCTATTCAGTGATGTTCCGTAAGTCACCCCCTCTTATACTGTCATATGTTCTTCCTATAACTAGAAATTTAAAAGCATGTTCCATATCATTATTGATAGTGTGTCTAGCCAAGGCATTCACTTTGTTCTTTTTATGGCTGGCATAAATGTGTTCACGTATTCTTTCCTTCAGAGACCTGTCTGTCTTCCCTACATAGAAACTATGGCACACTATGCAATGGGGTGAGTACTAATGATCTCCTCTAAAAACAAAGACTGGAAGGAATTGGTGTACATAACCAGTCTCAATATACTTACAGAAATTTTTGAGACCTAAGATTAATAACATACAGCACATTTTAAGTGATACAGAACATTTTCTGACTGATTTATTTAAGTATACATGAGACTTTGAAGTGATGCAGTAGACATATATGGTAACCCTTGATGTGATGTCTTCATTTACAGTGATACCGAATGATGTAGGAATAGAGAGCATCTGTACTTTTTTAAGGGAGATGTTCATGGTTGATTAACATACCATAGAGCAAGTTAGTCAACTTTAAGTATTGTGTTAGAGAACAATGTCTTTGTTTTGGGGGGAGATCATTATTAGCAGTCTAATGATGTAGCTATGGGCAGCTCGTGTGCCAGTAGCTGTGCCAATGTCGTAATGGCAATTTGGGAAACCAGGTTTATATTGAAGGATCCCTGTGCATAGTTTATTTTTTCAGGAGGTTTGTGGATGACCTAGGAAACACTGAAGAACTGAAGGAGTTTGTACAATATATTAATCAAACCTGCACATTTCTGAAGTTTACACATACATATTCCATGAAGACAGTAAATGTCTTAGACGATAGTGTTGACAAGAAAAATGATGGCACTGTGGTTATGTGTCTGCACAAGAAAGAATGCCATGGAAACCATTTATTAGCTAAAGATAGTATGCACCCCCATATAAAGAATGCCATGTAAACCATTTATTAGCTAAAGATAGTATGCACCCCCATATAAAGAATCCCATGGAAACCATTGATTAGCTAAAGATAGTATGCACCCCCATATAAAGAATGCCATGGAAACCATTTATTAGCTAAAGATAGTATGCACCCCCATATAAAGAATGCCATGGAAACCATTTATTAGCTAAAGATAGTATGCACCCCCATATAAAGAATGCCATGTAAACCATTTATTAGCTAAAGATAGTATACACCTCCCATATATTTTTCAAAATGTCATTCAGAACCAGTTTTATAGAGCTTCTAGACTGAATGTGACAGATGATTTTGTTCATCAAGTTGAGCAAACTAGCAGTGATTTATTAGAACGGGGGTATCATATTAATGATATACAGAGCAGCATTAAGGAAGTGAGTAAACAGAGATGTTTAAAGGCTAAACCATATTTCTCTAGGAGTGAAGACTTTAGAGAAGTACACAGTGACGGGTAGAAAGATAATATTAGAGAAAATAAACAAACTAGAATATCATTTTACCACTCCAAAGATGCATGGATGTATAAGAATGTGATAGAGAAACATTGAAATATACTGAGACTAGATAACAGCATTAGTAGTCTAAAAGATGTGAAACCCAGGTATTCACTGAAGAGCTATAAATCTTTTAAGTGACAATTATGTCAGCCGAAGGTTAGTGATAGGCCAGCCATAGAAAAAGCTACAAAAAAATGCGGCAGATGTAATTTTTGTTAATATATAGTCAGTACTTCTAAGTTTGAACATCCAGATCAGTTAAAGACATGTGAGTTTGACATCAATGCCACCTGTGAAACAGAGCATTTAGTCTACTTGACCCATTGCACAGTGTGCCTTAGTTTCTATGTAGGGAAGACAGACAGGTCTCTGAAGGAAAGAATACGTGAACACATTTATGCCATCCATAAAAAGAACAAAGTGAATGCCTTGGCTAGACACACTATTAATAATGATATGGAACATGCTTTTAAATTTCTAGTTGTAGGAAGAACATATGAGAGTATAAGAGGGGGGGACCTACGGAACATCACTGAAGAGCTTGAAACTAAATGGATAGTAAGATTGAGGGCTGATAGAGGTCATGGATTAAATGAATATATACCCCTGCTTCCTAAGTTAAAAGTCTAGGCAGCTTTTTGGGTAAGATGTGCTGTGGAATTGTCTGTATGATAAATATCTGACTTCTTGTTATAGGCTTGTATGTGTTTTGGAGAACATAAGTGGAAAATGTAAACGTGAAGATACATTCTTTGCTTGTGACTGTAAAATGAAATGTTCTAAGTTAAAGTCTAGGCAGGTTTTTAGGTAAGATGTGCTGTGGAAATGTTTGTATGATAAATATAAATTACTGACTTCTTGTTACAGGCTTGTATATGTTTTGGAGAACATAAGTGGAAAATGTAAATATGTGCAGATATATTCTGTGCTTGTGATTGTAATTTGAAATGTTATGGAAATTTGAATTACAATTTAGATACTTTATAAATAGGCTTTTAGAAGTGTATACATATACATTCAGATTTCTAGTTTAGTCAATGGCATGTACCTTGTAGAATGTTACTTTAAATTGAAAGTGCTTGTTCACATCAGAACAATGTATTGGTTGGTTTTAATCATGAGTCTCAAAAGGATATTTAAACCAAGAGCTGTTTTTAAAATGTATTAGACATCTGAAGAAGTGAGTTTACCCATGAAAGCACTTGTGTCAAATAAAGATTTTTATAATGGATTCTATAGCCATCTCAAGTCCTGCCCCGGGATTCATTAAGCTTGCGCCATGCGCCGGAGTAGCATCGGCGATCTAGCGCCAAATAAGGCTGTCGAGCGATTCAGGTAAGAGCTCTTCCCACGTGCACTACCAGCATATGCCAGAGCTGTGCAGCTCCTGGTGCATGTATGCTAATTACTCCATGCACAGCAGTGTAGCATGCAAATGAATGTATATAGAAATTCATGAAGTTGTGCAGGTGTAGCGTAAGCATGTAGAAATGTAAACCAAAAAAATGGTTTATATGTTGTCAAACATAAAATCAGAGCCATGAAAGTAGTCCAAACTTACGTGTTATAATGTTAATATATGCCAATGGCTAAATATATAGCCAATGGCATAAAACAACATGTACAACATATAAAAAATAACATTTAATTTCATGGCCACAACAACGCAAAGTAAAACCGCAGTGCATCGGTATGCAAACGGGATCATAATGAAAATATATTTAGATGTCATAAAACTGTAATGTAATGCAATTCATGATATCCCCATAATAGTCAATGTCCTGCATGCTACACCACAACCATGGTGCAAAGGTTGCTAAGGGTCTGTGTCAGTGTTCCGTGCGGTAACTATGAATTAGCAGTCAATGCCATGCAAATGAGTCAAGTAATACTGAATCGCAAATGTCCCACCGGCGTAAGGATGTACCACATGGCATAGCGTTACAAGACCAAGGAGTGGCCTGGAGGTAAAAATGACATCAAGGGAGGGGCGCGCCACCGTATCTGTAAGCACATTGGATCATTGCTAATCCGTGTGGGTGTTGTTAAGCAAAGCCGCAGGATTGGGGTGTGGAAATAGCCATAGCTTTGCTTAGCTGAGAGCACACAAGGTAACTGAAAGTTCATGTGAACATGGATGAAAATGCACACGAAACCCGGTAAATGGATGTGCGGGGTGCGCACCACAGCTGAAACAGGAAGGATACGAGAAGACAATAAGGAAATGCTGCAGCATGGCAACTGGAGTACAAATGAGTAATTAACACCTAGAAACTTACAGTGGGCCATAGACAACAGCTAACAAGGCTGCTAGCAGCTACCTGCAGAACAGGAAAGGGGAGGTGTCTTATAGCTTAGAAAAGAGAACTGTCACAGCAGAACAAAGCAAACTTGCTGTAGATCAGCTGCATAACACATTTTCCAACACAATCCTGGTTTGTGGAAGCATAAAACAAGAAAGGCAGCAGCTGGATGCATGCCTGACAATGGGAGGTGAATCAGATTGAAAATAGAAGTAAAGGGCAATAGATGAATCACGGCAGACAAGCGTAAGTCAACACCAAAGGCCCCACAATAGCAGTACCTGCTGTAAAACCAATAATTAAGATACCCAGCAGCTGGAATAGCACAAACACACCTAATTACACCAGCATCATCCATTGCACAATAGTATAAGGTTTGAAAGCCCCACACACACACTTGTGTATTCCCAGACACTCTGCACCATTGGTGTATACAGACGGGGAACTTTTAATATGTATATGTTAGGGGCTGCCATAGCTTTGATTCACCAGCATGTATTGGAGACTGACGGTGGTGTGGAGAGTGATGCTGACAACCATCTCAGGCACTGGAGGAGGAGATGAGTGTTCAGACCCAGGGTAATCTACCAGGGGCTACATGATCTGGATATAGTAGAGCGTTACAGGGTGGACAGGGACATCATACAGCAACTTGTTGAGCTGTGCCGGCCACACCTCAGATCCAGATGTAACAGAAGGGAACCCATCCCAGTGGACATGAAGGTATGTGTAAGCTTGAGAATACTAGCCACAGGTACCTTCCAAAGGCCAACTGGGGATATCATGGGGATCTCACAGGCATCAGCATCCAGGGTACTCCACCAGTTCCTGGATGCCATGTTACCACATGCCAATGAGCACATACACTTCCACCGAACACAGGAGGAGTTGGCCAGCAGTATGCATCTCTTCCACCATGTGGCGCACTACCCGAAGGTACTGGGTGCAATAAACTGCACGCACATACACATCAAGTCACCACCCGGTGAGCAGGGTAGGCGCTACATAAACCACAAGGGATTCCTCTCCAACAACTGCCAGTTCATGTGCAATACCCAGGGCATTATCATGGATGTGTGTGCTGGCAGTCCTGGAAGCTATCATGAATCCCACATCTGGCATGCCTCACAGTTGTATCAGCTATTTGCCAGGGGGGACATTCCAGCTCTACTCAGTTGCATACCGCCTACTTCGAGGCGATCTATGCCTGACATATAAAGCTATGTCCAACCCAGAATTAATGGACATGCTCCAACTCAGTAAATCTAAATCCCTTAGAACCACACGCTCGAGGGACTTGAACCTCAGCACAGAAATAAATAGAACATGCTGGAGGGACAGATTCATAACCCGGAGGCTCCCTTCGCTCTGGAATAGAATTCCAATTCATGTTAGGCAGAGCACCTTACTGACTCTCTTCAAGAAGAATCTTGATGAGTGGATGGGGGATCATAGGTTTTTCCCGGGGATTACTTCCGTGTCACTATTAGACAGAGGCACAGTAAACTAAACTTTAAAAAGGGTACAGTATATTCAAAACAAGGGGTGGTGTAAGCCAAACACAATCGGGCTAGGCTTATAAATGCCCCAGGGCAGATAGCCTAGTATGAACCTATGAACCTATGAACCTATATGGCCACCTGGTGGGGGATGCTGGCTATGCACTGGAACCGTGGATGATGACACCCATCAGAAATGCACACACAGCCATGCAAGAACGCCATAATGAGGCACACGCAGAAACCAGAATTATCATAGAGCGCGTGTTTGGGATGCTGAAATCACGGTTCTGTTGCTTGGACATATCTGGTGGAGCCTTGCAGTACTCTCCAGGAACGTGTTCCCACATCTTTATAGTATGTGCCATGCTGCACAATATGATCCTGTGGAAACAGCCGCAGCAGGGACAGAATGGTGAAGGCCCACACAGACCACCACCATTGCCAAAGGACCCACAGGCACAGGGGGGCACAGACCATGAACACCCAGTGCTAGCCCCAGCAGGCAGACTGAGGCATGCTCAGTATGCCCATGCCTTGGCAAAGAGGGAATGTATAGCACACAAACTGACAGTGTAGGCACTCATGGACTGACACCCTTCTCCCCCTGCACACACAGCAAACATGGATGGCACACACACACACGACCACCTGTAAATTGTCATGTATAGGTGGTCTACTGTGTGCATCCTACATTGATAGCCCTCAACTATTGTACACACAATCGCCATTGGCACAAGGAAAGTCAATACCTGAACAGTATATTAAGCTATCAGCATGTCTCCATACTGTATGCACAGGTTCATAGATACATAGGTAGGTACATGTCCAACTGCCGAGGCCACTCATAAGCATAGGCAAAATGTGTGTGCTGTCACCACCCCATCGATCAACTAACTGTCCCTCTCTGGAGCAGAGCCACTTGCGGGATCCCTGGGGTGTAGCTACTGTTCACCACATACTCTGCAAGTATTCCCCAGAGTGTTAGTGAGGGGGTTTGTATAATGTAATCAGGGATGTGTTTCCAAATAATGGGGAGTATCCCTGAAAGGAATCTTCACAGATGTGTACATGTTACATGGTATACCTTAAACACAGCTTGCATATATAGGTAGTTCTCCACAGAATAATAAACATGTGGAACACAACCGCTGAAATGTGCATTCATCACCCTTGCACTACTAGTGCCTGCTCTGCAAGGTAAGATATCACTGCCAGGATTAGAACATGCAACCTTGTATGCATTCATTACAATAACATACCACTAAGCTACCTGAGATGTACCAATGGCAGTCGTGAATACTGACAGGATAAAACACAAAAGGTAGGAATGTGTTGAAATAGGACAAACCGGCATTTACACAATGAAAGGTGTATGTTATATATATATATATATATATATATATATATATATATATATATATATATATATATATATATATATATATATATATATATATATATATATATATATATATATATATATATATATATATATATATATATATATATATATATATATATATATATATATATATATATATATATATATATATATATATATATATATATATATATATATATATATATATATATATATATATATATATATATATATATATATACACACACACATCATCATATATATATAGAGAGAGAGAGGGAGAGAGAGAGAGAGATATGTCGATATATGGGGATATACATATATATGTAGAAATATAGATAGGTTAACAACATCTACATAACCATGGAGGTACATACAAATGGGATACCTACCACATACCGACGGCTTTACATACCGATGCATGTAATCCCAAAGCTTAAGGTCTGAAAGAACACAGTACCAAAACACCAGATGTGCGAGGTGCAATCTCACGATGTTAATGGACAGTTAGTCAGTGCTTCTGGTGTTGCAGTTTGGGTAGGTTACTGTGTGTATGTGTGTTTCATAGGGCTGTAGTGTGTGTAAGTGTGTGTTCTGTGTGTGGTTTGTGTTGTTGGGGGACTGTAATGTGTGGTTGTCGGTTAGCTTTGTGTGTCTGTTTGCATGACCTAGGAAGTAGAATATTAAAGTAGGGGGTGGTGTGTGGGGCGCAGACACCTACATGGGGTGTGTAGGGGGGCTTGGCCACCTGCTCATACCTAGTGTAGGATGTTTTTTTTGGATGTGTTGAGTAGTAGTGTGTCTGTGTGTGCATGTGTGGGTTTCATGTTCATGTTACCTTCGTGAGTTACTGTCGATGTCGGTAATGTGGGGTATGGGAGTCTGTTCCTGGGACTGTGTGCATTGGAACACTGTGGTTTCGGGATTCTGTAGGTCTCCCGTATACAGCGATTGAAGTGTTCACATATGTGTATAACATAGACCATAGCAATCACACATTCAGCCACTACCAATCTTTATGAACAAAGGATATGTAGAGTATATGCCTATACACCATTGCAAATATGCTCTAAGGGCATGAGCCAGTGATAGTGTTACCACCTGTTCCACTTTGCGAGGGATACTCCCTCTTTGGGCAGTTGTGTCCTGACCAAATATATTAAACTTGGCAAATGTCCTGGGATTGTAGAACATAATTATGTCCCATATGTACTGTAATAGTTGCATACAATAGTTATTTCTGTATCTAAAGTACCTACATGGTACAGGAAACAGGATAAGCTACTAAACTGCTACAAGAATAAGCTTATAATTAGGCAAGAAAGAAAAGTTCTATCCCTTGTACTGACCGTGGGTTTGTGTCAGCCTGTAAAATCAGATATGTGTCCCAAAAAGGACCCACTATGGACATATGAAAAGGTGGCAACCCTAGCCAAAGAGGGTCAGTCACCAACACAACTATGATGACTGCAAATACCTATGACAGAAATACACAGCTATCATGTAACAACACGTTATTACATTCAGATGGATTACCGGAGGGATTCAAGGACTAACATCACCTGCATGCTATACAGGAACCACATAACAGTGCCTTAATGAATCAGCCTGCAAATACCATTGTATTAGTCCACAAAAGGATAGGTGTTCAAATAGGGAAGGAACCCTCATGCACATAGCAATTATGTATAAAAGCAGTTCCTACACACCTGCATTTGCTAAGCACACCCACCAACATCACCCCCACACCCAAACATATTACAATACAAACTGTAATAACATCACAAATCATTCACACACTGTACGACATCTGCAGAAGCCTTAACATACCTTGTCAGAGACACACTAACATGGCCCTAAGAGAAATAGCGGCTGTTATACAATGGAACAGCTGCTCATGTAATAGGGTTTGTTTGCACTAATCCCGTTTCAGAGGGTTGTGTGTACACTGGGATGTGTTAGCAATTAGTGAGTAAAAGCACAGTATGCTACACTTGTACACCAAATCAAGGATGTCTGGTGAGCACACTGTACACCACATAACAGTTCATGCATAGCCATACGGCCTTGAGCTGGCCAAACATCCTTGCCAGACTTAAAAATCTGCAGAAGTATCAGATACAAACAAACCCTGCATAAGTAGCACTGTTCTGAAATATAACAGCTGTACTCACATGTAGAACTAAATTGTCTAGCCATTACACACAGTCCACGGGAGTCATGAAGCTAATATATCTCTGTGTGTCTCCATATAGCTGTTGAAATATATCGCAATAACACATTTAGGCTGTCTCCCTCGAATGTAAGGTAAACGGACAATGCCCAAAAGGAGTACTCACTTATACACCACTGTTGCCATGGTATCGGGTAATGGAGTAGCTGCACAGCTGATGTGCATCCAATTAACTACTTTGGAACAGCAATTGGTGGACAGGATACCACATGTTACCGATATGTAACTAGAAAAGGATGTGTTATCACACATTCAAACCATCCGTATATACCAGTGGAACATTACAAATAACATTGAAACACAAACCGAAAAGTATTGAATCAACTGTTAACAATACGTCAGGTTACTAATAAGGTATGTAGAACAGTCAGTTTGTCTGTATATGTAGTTCTATTCTGTAGTATTTAAAGTGCACGCAATCCATATAGTGGAAACAGTTATCTTGTAATGATGTATTGTTGAGCATAGTCAAGCTTTTAGTATTTGTGTGTACTGCTGTAGGTAACAAGGCAAACACCACATACACCACAAGGGATGTTATATAAAGGCTTTGAACAGAAATACTCCTCACTAGCCGACGTCAGTGGCAGGGTTGGTCCAACAAGTATGTGCTATAACAGGGGATAGTATATGTTGATATATTGTAACTGTAGCCATATGGATGGGTGTTATACAGAGAATAACATGTGGAAGGTTGGGCCACTGTGCAAGTATGTTTTGCATTGTGGGATAATGTGCCAATAACTGTGTAATGCACAGTATTGTAGGCAGATATGTATTACAGGCAACATAGCATTACTGTAATGGTAGGCAAACATTAGTTATGTCAATTTGCATTTACAATACACAATAACAGGATACATATGTCTTTTAGTGAGCCGATAGTTTATCAGCATGATAGCAAAGTAAAATGGAAGAGCTATTTAACTATCCATGCACATACGACATGTAATATGTGCAAAGGTAGGTACTAGGCTGTCTTACCAAAGGTATCAGTAAGCCTAGCTAGCGTATGTTGTTTTCACCACCCCCATAGGTTGGTTCCCTGTGCCTCTGAATGGCAGAGCCAATAGTTACCTGTGCCTCTGTCCAGCAGAGCCACTGCAGTGATCCCCGGGTACATGTCTGTCTCCCATCCACATGTCAAGGTTTCCCTTGAAGAGTGCTCGTGAGGGGCCCTGCCTGATGTACATTGGAATCACGTTCCAAAGCATAGGGAGTGTCCGGGTTAGGATTCGATCCATTCAGCATGTCCTACTCATTGTTGTGGTTAGGTGTATATACCTAGAACATGTGGCTCTCAGGGGCTTCTGTTTCGGTGGAGCATATCCAGCAATACAGGGTTGGACATGGGCCTTGTATGTCAAACAGAGATCACCTGTGAGTATGTGGTATGTAACTGAGTACAGCTGGGGTTTTGTAGGTTGGGCTGCATAGGTCATCTGTCTGAGGTCAGTAATACTCTTGGTGTGGTTCTGGTGTGGTCTTCCAAGCTGTTGCAGTTGTCTTGTAAGGTACATCCCAAATGGGGTGTTGTACCTATTTATTGGTCTGATATGACATGTGTAGAGTCACAATGGCCCCTCTGATCTGGATGCGAATCCATTAGAGATTAGGGGGGCCATGTAGAAGGATATTCTAACCACCTTGTCATTATGGGTATCGAAGGAAAGATTGCTATCTACTAGTGTTTCCGGATCCCATATTACCTTTTTTGTATGTAGGGGACTAGCACATATGTGGTAGTCCGCGGGTAATTAGTTATATCCAAAGGGGATGACTATGCACTTTTAGGCATTCAGCTTGACGCCATGATATTAACACTAGGTATCCGTCTCAGTGCGACCCTTCCAGAGAGCGTCTGTAACAGCTGAGGAAACAATTATGTCCCCTAGTTTGCAGTCGTCTGCAAACCTTTACAGCCAAAGCCCTCCTGTGCTTGTCTGTATGTCAAAGAAGTATATACTGAACATGAGGGGTCCTAGGACTGAGCCCTGGGGGATGGCAGTTGTAACTGGTATACAGTTGGACCTAGGGTATGCAACTCCCGCTGTGTGTGTTCTTTTCATGAGCCACTTTGCAAACCATCATATGACGTAGGGGTTAATGTTCAGGCGGATGGGTATGTTGATAATACCAGAAGGAGGAATGGTGTTGAAAGCCTATGAGAGATCTAGGTAGGCTGAGTGGAACCCCTTACCCTTATCTAATGCCTTGGTAACTGTCTCTAAGAAGCCCACCAGGTTTAGGAGGCATGGTCCAGCCTTAACAATGCCAAACAGGGAGGGGTCAAAGGTTGGGAGGTACCCAATGTCTCTGTGACAGTGATCCATGATGTGCATCATAGCCTTGCAGACCAGGCTAGTCAAGCCTATAGGGAAATAGATCCCATGGTCCGTTGTGGTGCCACTTTTGTGGAGTGGGATAACTGTTGCTGTGTGCCATTCCAGGGGCACTATGCCTGATGTGTGGCTATTATTGAACATGGTGCGTAGGAGAGGAGACAGTACAATCCAAAGTTCATGTAAAATGCAGCCTGGGATGTTGTCCGGTCCCATGGATGCTGTGATAATGTCTTTAGAGTGTGCAGCTTTGAGTGGGATCTGCCAGGATGTTGCCAATATCAATTGTTTCTGTATGTTTGTGCCTTTGTGCTGTAACTCAGAGCAGATCTGGTTGTTGACATCGAGGCTTTGTGATTGTTGTTGGTATTAGTTGCGTTATAGTTTTCGTAGCTAGCTTTGAATGATCTTATAAGGGATCTCACCTTCTTACTGAGGCAGGCCAAGGATCTCCTCCACGCATGGTATTGTAATCTTGTTTGCAACAGTGTCTTCCTCCTGTAGTACAATATGTTTATGGCAGTGGACCACCAGATTGGTTTAGTTAATTATGAGTATAATGTCCTGGTTCTGTTTGGGATAGCACAAGCCATGCACTCCTGTAAGTGCTTATAGAGTGCATTTGTGTAGGATTCAGCAGTTGTACCAGTACTTTCCATCTACATGGGTGTCATGACGTCTACCACGTCTGCCTTAAGAAGCATGTAGATGGCCTTGTAGACATATTATACTGTGGTTCCCTTAATGAGGGGTAGGTGCGGGATGTGGATATCAATGGTGTTCAGCACATGGTCTGATCGGACCAATGAGGAGTTGGCTTCATGTGTGGAGCACCAGTCCCTCATGTTGGTAATGACTAGGTCTAGGATATTGTTGCCCCTGGTGGGTGTGTGAATATGTTGAGTCATGGTATTGGTGTTTATGAATTCCAGAAACTGTTGAGCTAATGTGTTGGTACATAGTTTTCCCAGTTAATGGTGGGGTAGATACAGTGAGGCTTATGTGATGAGTGTGGTGTTGTGTGACTGTGTACCTTCTCCACATGACAGTCAGGGTCATGCTTGGTTGGATAGACCTTTACCTCCATTTTGGCTAGATGAGTGCATCTCTCACAGGTTGTAGTGTTGGGTGGTAGGTGGAGAGGCTTGTCTGTGTACATGAGGCAATGTGTACATTGCCTCAAGATGTCCAGATTCATCAGATAGACAGGTAAGAACACTGGCAGTCGACTCTTGGACATGCCTGAATATAGAACTACATTCACCCAGATAAGTGAGGAAAGTGAGTACAACAGCTACATTACTCTACGCAAGTGAGAAAAGTATGTACAAAACCTGTTCACCCTTACCTGTAGGTGATGTGGAAGACTGAGTGCTATAGTAACCATTAGCTTATGTACTATTTACAAGTCCTGAACAAGTGCTTAGCATGAATAAGCAATCCAGATAGGGTCTTGGATAAAATAAAAACATGGCCCCCTCCCCCAACAGGTACACAAGCATATATACATGTACACCACAGGGCCCCTGTACCCATAACTATGCAGGTACAAGCTGCACTCAGTCTGCATGGGACCTGCCCACATCACAGGTTGTATCATACACATATGGCAAAACAAGATGCTTTCCAAGTACACATCATGTAAAACATAGCTCCATGTCAGGTTGTGTACACACTGAATGGTGCACATCAACATGTATCACAAACCACAACGGGGGAGACCCCACTGATAATGGGAAGTACTGCACTACTACCCTGCTGAGTTTGGTCTGGAAGGCCATGAACTTTGATCACTTAAGTGATATCAGCAGTACAGATGTAGATGACAGTATGGTTGATGTCACACTGCATACCATAACGTTGCCAGGTCATAGGACATCATCACCCATACTGTGTACCACCTACACTCGGTATACTAGATGTACATTCCTATGTCACATGAGTGTTTTGCAACAGGACTGCTGGCAGAAACAACACTACAGAAGGTGTCTGAATAATACATGGTCATCCCACCAGTGGCAGCTACACTATTTCAGGGTTAATGAATTATATTCCCCCTCATTGTAGTCCATACCTCACAGACAAATATAAGGCATCTGCCTATTGAAGTATGCAAATGACTATGACCTAGGAGAAATAGCTGACTTGCATTGTCACACCTATGTTAGTAACCCTGTACCCATGAACTACCACCTAGGCAGTGGTCATCATAATGGACACTTGTGTGTGAGGGATGCAGCTGGGCAGTTGTCTTTCCTGTGATAGCTACATCACCACCCCTATCACAGAGTCATATGTGGCAACCCTAATAATAATAGGGTGCCATTCATGAATATAGAGATCATTGTCCAGCCATACAGACCACTCAAGTGACCCATATCAGATCACATATTTCCTTTAAGGGGTATTGGCCATGTGCAAATGGCCTACACCAGCCTTCCCATTCCCCATCTTCACTATGTAGCATAATACATACCCTCAATAAATCCATGTCCAACCCAGTGATGTCAGACATGCTACATGTACTCATCCTGATCTCGAGCACATACTTCATGGACATCCACCTACCACATGCTGGACAGATCCTTGTCCCATACACTTGACATAGTCCTGCCATACTATGCATTCCTGTCTGTCAAAGCAGCACATCGCTCCCATCTCAGACATGGTATGATGACCGCATGGTAACATATGGTATATTTATCATTAACCCTGTAGATCAGTAATGTGGCACTGCTCCACCTGGCCCCACAGACCCACCTGTCAGCTACTGCCAGGTAACCTTTCATCCTAGATGCATACATGGCCCATGGCATATAGCCCACTAGTTGACTTTGACTGTACATGCCATAGTTGATACCCATCCCTGAAAATACCATCTGGCTAGCCTGTGTCCCTTGTGTATCACATGTGCAACACAGGTGATACATGGCAGGATGTTGAATCGCTGTACAGTGCCGTGTAGATGTATATGGCAGAACACATACAAGTAAAACCTTATGTGAGCATGTCTGCAGGGTCACATGTCATGTCTGTTAAGGCAGTTTAAGTCCTTATATGTGACATATACACTGCATCAAGGTTCACTGCATTAATGTGGACACATCCAGCCATGCGCTGATAGGTAGGAACACCAGTCCAGGCAAACAGACATCCCAAATCAAGATAGCAACCACATGGAGTATGAGCAATGTAATCAGGTGACACACACACACACACACACACACACACACACACACACACACACACACACACACACGCACACACACGCACACACACGCACACACACACGCACACACACACACACACATGGTGATAATATCCACTCAACGTTGAGTGTCACATGTGTGTGACACAAACATTTTAGTGTCATGTAGGTTTGCAAATACAACTATTTAAACTGAATTAAGGTGATACACATGTATGTTCAGCTGTAGCTCTGTATGTCTCTGAGGTACTGTGGCCTGTCTCCATCATTATGTCTTCCAGGTATGCCGCGTGCAAGGCTTCCCCATTTTACATGCTTGGAGGATGAGGCCCTCACCCCATACCTACTCAATAATCATGATATCCTGTTCAGCCATGTGCCACAGGATGTACAGCAGTGGGATTCCCTGTGGATGGAACTTTGCAGGAGGGTTAATGATGTGGGTGGCCACAACCGCACATACCAGCAGGTGCGCAGACACTGTACAGAACTCATTAGATATTCGAAACAGTGTGCAAATGCAATCACCAGGGAACAAGGTGCAACAAGTGGTAGACCACCAACCCAGCCCCCACTCACATGTACCGAGGAGCTACTGGCCAACCTGGGGACACCTGCAGAACCACATCCACAAGCCTTAGCCGATATTGTGGAAGTGGGTGTCTCTCAACCACTGAGACTGGAGTTGCCTGGTAAGTCAGCACTGCACCTATAACAATTATATTCCATATAGCTGCATGTGTTACTGTACAATATGTAATGTAACATCATATGCAAGGCATGTATGCACACATGCCACATACTATAGTATGCTACTCTGTGTATGCACACATGTGCATACACCATAGTATAGTGTAATGTACTGGTGTATGTGTTATGCACATTGCTCCCTGTAGCCTTTATACAGGGGAGGATTATGCTCATACTGCTGTGTTACTCCTATTTAGGTAACTCTGGTGTTCTGCGGCAACAGCAGCCTGTTGCAGGTGAGAGTGTTATTATTTATCATTAACTGTAATGCACAAATCTTTCTGCCATGTGGCCATTCGCAACATGTACACATAATGTATGGTCCTGTCACAATATACAGGTCAGACTTGCAATGCATCACAATGACTATCTATGTGCCACACTTGGTCCTGTCACAATATACAGGTCAGACTTGCAATGCATCACAATGACTATCTATGTGCCACACTTGCAAACTATGTGAATCATCTCACCGACATGAATCCTCACAAACTTTATTGCCAGATTTGTTGACAGCTGTGCATACAAAGGTGGAGGTGCTGCTCACTTTAGGAATGTACAACAGATCTGATTTACACATGTGGTGAATACAAACAGTACTACACAGTGGGCTGGAGTATGGCCAGCACACAGGTTTCACTGGTGTGGATCATAGCCCTGCTATGAATGTCACATAATGTGATGTGCTTTCTTGACATGTCCATGACATCTATTGGCCTGGCTGCTACACTGCCTACCTAACCTGAAAACATATCCCACATACCACCCTTTACCTGCATAACCCTGTTGTCAGTGGAGCATATAAGTCATATTGGACAACACAGACATGGGAAATAGATGCCCATCACTATAATTTGGACAACACATGTACACACATGGCCATGGAGGATGGCTAGAGGCATGGAGCAACACACACAGCAGCAGTGTTGTGCTTGTGTGTACACCCTGTCATACAATGGCTACACATGGTTCAGCCATGGCTTTTGTATAATGGTTATAATCTAGATGTGGAACACTAGACATCCTACAGGCCTGTGCACATCTTGTGCAGGCGTAACAAGATGCACGCTCTCGAAGCCCTCCTCAGTATGGAGAACATCGATGTCTGTGCAGTAACTGAAACCTGGTTCAAGGCTCCTGAAAGCACCCCAGCACTACCAGGTTATACCTCATATCATGCTTTTCAGCCTCAAAACTTGGACCGAACCACAAAAGGAGGGGGAGTATCCATATTCATCAAAGATACCCACACCTCCAGGTTAGTGGCAATGCACGAAGCATCAGAGACCATCCATGTGCAACTAACCATAGGCAAAACTGCCCTACAGTTTGTAGCATGCTACAGACCACCCTCTCAAACTCAGGAACCCCACTCAGCCTTCCTGAAGACACTGGAGAGTTTGAATGTCTCTCCAAATACCATCACATTGGGAGACTTCAACTACCCAAACATAGACTGGGAGCATTACTCAAGCCCCAACACTCTAGCCCAAAAGTTTCTAGAATTCATAAACTCAAATGCGATGCAACAACTAGTCACCACTCCCACAAGAGGAGATAATATACTAGACCTGATCATCACAAACATGGGGACACAATGCTCCACACTGGAAGTATATCCCTCATTGGTGAGATCAGACCATAAATTAATCTCACTGGAAATCCACATCCCGCCCCCACCCACAGCACAAAAGACCACAGTGAAGAATTTCTCAAAAGATGACTTCACACTTTTTAAGACTGAAGTGGTATCCTTCAAGGTCCCTGGGCCAGTGGAAACCACAGCCCACACCGCAGAATCCTTTATAAACGCTTTCTACGGACACCTTCAAGAATGCATGGATCATGCAATCCCAAATAAAACAAAGACACATTCCCCCAAAGGCAGGCATCCTGTCTGGTGGACCCCAGCCATTAACAAGCTTTACAACAGGAGGAGGAAGCTACTACTTGACAGAGCAAAATCCCCAAAAGGGAAGGCATCTCTGATCAGTACTAGCAAAAAACTACGATCACTCATAAAATCATCCAAGGCCAACTTTGAGAGAAAAATCATAAAAGACACTAAAGACAATCACAAGGCCTTCTTTAGTTATGTTAGAAACCTGGGTGGAAACTTCCAGATATGCTCAGAGTTAGTCCAAAATGACAAAAAATACACTGAACCCACAGACATTGCCAACATACTGGCAGACAGGTTCAGTGCAAATTCCCCCCCCTCCCCCCAAAAAGGAGAAATATCTATCCCAGCAGAGTGTACCCTCCCTGACATCTCAGATGCCCAGGTGAGAGCCGCCCTCTCCAAAGCTAAAAATACAGCATCAATGGGACCAGACGGTGTCTCGGGTTGTGTGCTACATGAACTCCAAGAGGAACTAAACCCACACATAAGGCTGCTGTTTAATCTTAGCCTTACTACAGGATACGTACCCAAAGAATGGTGTACAGCAACAGTGGTCCCACTCCACAAAGGAGGTGCTTTTACAGACCCTGGAAATTACCGCCCCATAAGCTTGATGAGCCTGGTCTGGAAAGCTATGGAGAGGATCATTATGGAACTCATAAACAAAGACATTGGGGACCTACAGACACTGGATCCTACCCAATACGGCTTTGTCAAGGGCAGATCCTGCCTTTTGAACCTGGTCGACTTTTTTGAAACAGTCACTAAGGCCATTGATGAGGGTAAGGCAGTTCACACAGCCTACCTTGATCTTGCAAAAGCCTTCGACACAATACCCCACTCGGGCATCATAGACAAGCTCACCAGCTTAAATGTAAACCCATATGTCATAAGATGGGTTGCAAACTGGCTCAAGGAGAGGACCCACAAGGTCAGAATTGCTGGAGCCATGCCAGACTCTAAGCCAGTCACAAGTGGTGTCCCACAGGGCTCGGTCCTGGGACCCCTCTTGTTCGGCATTTATTTTTCCGAGGTGCAAGCAAACATAGGAGGATTGTGGCTGACAAAGTTCCAGATGACTGCAAACTGGGTGCCATAACTGATACTCCAGCAGACACAAGCATCCTTCAGAAAGGCCTCATAGAAACGGATAACTGGTGCCAGAGCCATGGCCTTAAACTGAATGCCAAAAAATGTATAGTCATACCCTTTGGGAAAAACAAAGTACCCACAACTTACCACATAGGTGGTAATCCATTAAGTACGGAAGACGTAACTAGGGACCTAGGGACCCAAGTTGACAGTAACCTGTCATTTGACACTCACATTGCCAAGGTGGTTAGGAAGACCTTCTATATTACCCACCTTATTATGAAAGGATTCACATCTAGATCAAGAGAGGTCATTGTGCCCCTATACTCTTCCCTTATCAGGCCCATAATTGAGTACAATGCCCCATTTTGGATGTACCTTACCCGACACCTGCAGCAGTTAGAAAGACCCCAAAAGTACCTCACAAAGAGGATCAAGGGTCTCAAACATATGTCATATGCTGCCCGGCTGAAGAAACTCCAGCTCTATTCAGTCGCATACCACCTACTCAGAGGCGATCTATGCCTGATGTACAAGGCCATGTCCAATCCGGAATTAATGGACATGCTCCACCTCAGAAAATCCAAATCCACCAGAGCCACGAGAGCGAGAGATTTGAACCTCAACACAGAAATAAATAGGACGTGCTGGAGGGACAGATTCATAACCCAGAGGCTCCCTACACTCTGGAACTGAATCCCAGTCCATGTTAGGCAGAGCCCCTCACTGACTCTCTTCAAGAGAAATCTTGACGAGTGGATGGGAGATCATAGGTTTACCCTGGGAGTCATCTCTGTGTCACTACTAGACAGAGGCACAGTAAACTAAACCCTAAATGGGCATAGTATTCTCATTCCAAGGGGTGGCGAAAGCCACACACACTCTGGCTAGGCTTATAAATGCCCTAGGGCAGATAGCCTAGTATGAACCTATGAACCTATGAACATCAATCCACCACATAGGATGTGTTGAACATCTTGAGGGTGTTGCAACATGACAGCAGTCACCTGTACAGTATCCACATCAGGCCACAGATACAATGCATTCCCATTGCTGGTGATGGACATAAATGCCATACTAGTTCCTCATATGTGTGTGTATGTGGATGTGTGTGTGTGTGTGTGTGTGTGTGTGTGTGTGTGTGTGTGTGTGTGTGTGTGTGTGTGTGGTACATAGATGTCATGTGGGACATGGTGTACCAACGTGTTCGCCATGTCTGCCAATAGTTGCCAGGCTGCAGCAATATGGTTGCAGATGTGCAGGGGTGTCATCCGTATACCCATTAGTGACCTGTGTCATAAATTCCACATCATGGTTTAGTGTGTATACACCTAAGTGACATGGATCACATTCCACAGTATATATGTATTGTATCTGAACAAAGTCATGGCTATGAACCCTGTCTGTAACTCACACAGTTTAGCACTAGAGACTGCTCATGATTCCCTGCTATGGCCATGCACATCAGCTAAATTTGCAGTATATATGTAGGGTGGACAGACAAGATTGAATTGGTACACCATTGCCCCACTGTATATTCAACAGGACACCATTGTGTTAAACATGTATGCATATACTACACGTGATTATCAAGGTCATATGCCACACATCAGGCAGGTGTACTGTTAACCTGTGCTGGTCCACATGGTGTAACACAGGGATGTATGTTAACCACTACTATGACTGTGTATTTTGCATGCCGTCTGCTATCACACATGCATGCTGTTGTGTGCAACATAGGGATGTATGATAACTACCACTTTTATTGTCTGTGCTGCATGCCATCTGCCGTATCACATGCATGTTGCATGCCTTCTGTCATATCACATGCATGTGTGTGTGTGTGTGTGTGTCTGTGTGTGTGTGTGTGTGTGTGTGTGTGTGTGTGTGTGTGTGTGTGTGTGTGTGTGTGAGTGTTTGTGTGTGTCTATTGTATAGATTGTAATGTACAGTTCTTGTCTGCCCTCACAGGTGATGTAGGTGCATTGCCCTCCTGTGGTACATCAAATGTTAGTGTCCCTACAGACTCTAGCAGTGATGAAGAACATATGATTGGGACACAGGCTGAGTTGTCAGGGGCTGAAACTGTGCTATTGATTGCCATTTCATCTATATCCACCTCATCCCGGCATACAGATTCCACACCTGCACATACCCCATCACCAGTGGCCATAGAGGAAGGACACTTGGCATGTGGTATCTTGGAACAGGAAAGTGTGGAGGCTATGGAAGGTGTGCCTGCACACCATGGTGTCAGCCAAACTACTGGTGGTGCCCCACATAGGCACATGCCAGTGCTGTTCGTAGGAGGAGGACGTCTGGCCAACATGCTCCTGCATGACAGAGCACAGCAGCTGGTGTCACCAGATGTATGTTTCAGTCTGTAATGGAGGCACAGGCACATGCTGAATGGTGCAATAGAGAAGATCAGAGGCTACAGAGGGCTGCTGTCCATTCTTTAAACAATAGCATCCAGGCAATGGTAAATGCTCAACAGCGGATTGCTGATGCTTTGGATAGACATTTGGGTGACAAGGTTGGAGTCCTTGACCGTAGCATGACATTCCATGAGTGTGAGCTGTCTGTGTTGGAACATCTGGTAGGAGTGAGGCGTTGGGCACGTGGACGTAGGCCTGCTACATCACCTGTGTCAGGTCTATGTGTACGAGCTACCTCACAGACCCGCTCCCATAGTGGCAGTAGCAGCAGCAGTGCATCTAGTGCTGTGCTGTCCACACCACTACACAGCAGGCCACGTGCACATGGACCGGGATGGTCCCAACAGGGACACAGTTCCAGCGGACTAGTGACATCAGACAGTACCCAATCTACACTTCTGTCTGGTAGTGCCCGTGCAACCCCTGGCAGGCACAGGTCACATGTCCGTGACTGGACACCGTGAACTGCAAAACCTCACCTGTACAGTCTGCAGCTGCCAATAATACCCCTGTGTAGGCCAGACACATGGGAGAACTGTGTGCAGACATACACACACACACTGGACACATATATAGAGCACCTAACGCACACATGCATAACATCCACACACGCCCAATTAGATCAAAGGCAGAAACCCACACACATGATGTCATCCAATGGTGCAGCCTAGGCCTCTGGCAAACATTAACACCCTGTGCATATGATGATGCCTGTGCCACATCCCTGACATCCACACCATTGGTGCAGGGACATGCTTATATGGTCTTATGAGCAACGCTGCAACCAATATAAGCAAAATAATTTATTGAGGTAAGCGCTTTCGGTGGTGAAAATATCCCACCTTCATCAGACCAAGAGAAAAGACAAATTGTACACTTTATATAGTCATAAAGTTCAATTGATTAATAAACTAATCACTAACAAGACAATTAAATAATTACTTAATTGCAATTAAAAATGTATATATATATATATATATATATATATCCTTATATGTGTTATAAATACAATAATAAAAAACCATAAAAGATTTTACAACAAATAAAATATCTCACATATATTAATCAGTAATAATAAATAAATATATATTGCACAATAAATGCTGCTAGAATGCCTAAAATATAACTTTAATGAGTGCTAGACGTCAACCCACAAATTACTTATACCCTAAATGGTGCAAGAAAAATTCATCTAGAATAATAGGATATAAAAATAAAACTAAGAACATCATATATGTGTATATGATGAACAAAAGTATCACTATGTTCATTAAATATATGTATTAAGTACATACTAGCTTTACCAAGCTGTGTTAAAACATACATATAAAAGTATAACCGCTATAAAAAATATATATATATAGCTGTAAATATATGTGGTACTATAAACTCATCTATTCAATGCTTTCAGTTTTAAGATGCTTTTAATTGAAACATAATCATTTATACCAGGGAAAATATATGCAGCAGTTCTAATCTGCCAATATAACTCCTGTTGTTCAAGTAGGAGTTGCCAAGGCCCCCCTCTCGGATCCAAAGGGGTCTGATGTACAACTGAGAATAAAAACTCATGAGTTGGAAATTGCAATACATGTCTCGCAGGAGCATTGTTAACATCCCCTTTGCTAACAGCATAACAATGTTCATATACCCTTTGCCTCAATTTCCGCTCAGTCTTCCCTATATAGAATGAGGAGCAAGATTTACAACTTGCAACATAAACAACTGCTTTCAAGTCACAATTAAAAGTGCCATTGATTCTATACGTCCTGTGATTAATGTTGGCAGTAGTGCTCACCTTAATAAACTTACATTGTGTGCAATGCCCACACTTACGCATACCTAAATGTGTCCTTTGGGAACAACCAAAAGTCCTATTTTTGTGGTTCTCTACTAAATTTTTAAGGTTCAAACCTCTCCTAAATGTAAAGTGGGGTCTAATACCCAATGTAGTACAAATCGAAGGCTCTTCTAAAATAACTGCCCAATTTTTAATAAAAATCTCCTTAACCCTTTTGGTACTAGAAGAGGAAAGTGGACAAGAAACTAAGATGTGGTGACTTATTTTCATTTACTATTGTATCATGTCATTGGACTACCTGATTAGAGGCTAAATTGTTGCCTTCAAAATGAGACTTAATAACTAAAATAGGTTTAAAAAACCCTGATAGTCTCTTAGTCTTCACTTCAATCATTATATCAACAAGTAAATTATAAGGATACCCTCTACTCAAAAACATTGATTTTAATTTTTCACATTCCAAATCAAAATCAATGTCTTCAGTGACCATCCTTGCAGCCCTTACCATCTGGCATTTAACAACTGCCTTTTTCTTTTTTTTTTTTTTTAAATATTTTTATTCATTTCCAAAAACAAGAAAACATGAATGCAGGTTATTTATAACAATGAAGTATTTACAAATTATTTAAAAAGGTAGGCTAAAACGTCTAAACAGATATCAAACATTAAAACCAAAATAAAGTATTTACAAGGGTGTCTATTGTTGACATATAATTGACATTCTATACAATTGTTTACTGATTATAATCTGCTGAAGTCATTATTCTCCAGTATTTCAGTTACTTTTTGCCATGCTACGTATAATGATGTAGTTCTTTCAGTTCTTCCTTTAATAGTGTTCATTTCCAATTGCGATACTGCTGACACCATATTCATGAATTGCTTAAAAGTTGGAGAAGCTTTGGATTTCCAGTTTGATGTAATGTTCTTCCTTGCAATAGCTAGGAGAGTCCATAAGATTACATATTTTGTTCTTGGCACACAGTCGGGTACAGGTGCATTAAACAAAATAATAGATTTGAAAATCTGGAATTTATCATTGAATACCATTTGCAGAAAATAATTTATTTTATCCCAATATGGTTTAATCAAATGACATTTGTAGAACATATGTGGCCAGTCTGCTTTTATTGATAAATCACATCTCCAGCAGCCAATATTTTTCTAAAACATAAGTTCCATTTTATGAGGGATTACATAAGATCTGTGTATGAATTGCCATGTAAAAAGTCTCCAATGTAATGAAAGTGATGTCTGCTTTGGAGAGAGAAGAATTAGTTTTTTATCTCTGTCATTTGGCACATGTCCATTAACTGATCTATGATAATTCCATATTTTGTCATTATTATGCATTTTTATTTTTTTTGTTTGTTTTATAAATAGATGATAAGTATCCCTTTCCAATAATGGGTTGATTCGTTAGTAATATTATATGTTCTATAAGGTTAGGGACATTTTGTCTTATTGATGGTTGCATTGTTTCTTGTTTGCTTAATATATACTGTCTTAATTCTTGTACATGTAACCACAAACTATCTTCCATATTTAATTTTTGTTTAGTCTGGTCTATTGTCAGAGGTTTTCCAGAGTTTAGCAATTGATGCCAATATATTAATCCCTTTTCTTTAAGCATGCTGACTACTTCCATATTAAATGGTATTATATTACCTTGTGTGTACGCTACTGGATATAAAAGAAATGACCATGCTTTAATATCAGGATTGCTATTAATAAGATTTTGGAAAATTTTTAATGTATAAGTAATGTATTTGGAACTTATATTTTTATTCTTATGTATCATCATATATTCCTTCATCAGCCATAGAAAAGTGTTTGGTATGAAATCTGTATACTTATTTGCTACTACAAATCCTGATTTTAACTAGATTCTCTCATGAACTAGCTTCCATTTTGATGTATATTTTGTATTTAGCCATAATGATATTGTTTTAATAATGGATGAATGCAAATATATTTCTATGTCTGGTAAACCTATGCCACCTATATCCCAATCATCTAGATGATACTTCATAGCTATCCTTGGTTTTGGATACCATAGGAATCTTACCATTAAATCATTTAATTGTTTTAGGTGCGATTTAGCTGGTGGCAAAGAACAAGCTTGTATGACATAAAGAATTTTTGGAAATATGATCATTTTAATTATATAAAGCCTTTCTTCCATTGAAGAGAAGAATTTATTCCATCTTTGTATTAGATTTTTAATATTATTTAAGGTCTCTTTATAATTTGTTTCAATTGTAGTATCTAGGTTGTTAGTTATTATAATTCCCAAGTATTTAATTATATTATCGGTAGAGATATATTTATGGTATTTTTATTTAGATCTTTTTATTAGTATTTATAAGCAATACATTTGTTTTGTTCTCATTAAATTTAAGACTTGAAAAGTTTTGAAAGTTTTGAATTGAGTCCCATAACGCTTTTAAACTGCTATTATTATTTTTTAAGATAATTAAAATATCATCAGCAAAAAGTTGAATTTTAAGCTCTAGGCTGTTGTCTAGTTGTATTCTTTCAATATTTTTATCCATACGTATATTATTTGCTAAGGGTTCAATGACTAGCGCAAACAATAACGGAGAAAGAGGGCAGCCTTGTTTTGTGCCCTTAGTTATTTTAATAGATTTAGACAGACAAGATCCCAGTTTTATATAAGCCAATGATTTTTCATATAATGATTTTATTAACAAAGTGAAGTTGTTTGAGAAGCCATATTCTTCTAAAACTAACCACAGATAATCCCAGTTCACTGAATCAAATGCGCTATTTATGTCCAAGCTAATAACATTCATTTTGTTTTTTGTAACATTTATATAATCAATTAAGGAAAGAATTCTTTTTATGTTGTCATAAGTGTTCCTATCTTTTATAAAACCTGTTTGATCCTCCTCTATCAAAAGTGGTAGTAATTGTTTTATTCGAGCAGCATGTATCGCCATAAAAATTTTATAATCTATATTAAGAAGTGAAATGGGTCTGTATGATGAACATTCACTGGGATCTTTATTTTGTTTCAGAATTGGTGATATTAATGTGTACTTCCAAGAAGGAGGAATGTCTTTACCATTTTTAACTGATGTAAAGACATTCAATAACAACAGCAAAGCCTCATTTGATAGTAATTTAAACATTTCTGGGGTGATATTATCTATACATGGAGCTTTGTTTAATTTTAGCTTATTTACTTCAGCTTTAAGTTCTGTCATTGTTATTTGTTTATCTATTAGTTGTACCTGCTACTCTAATAACCTAACTTTAACATTGTTTTTGAGAAAAGCTTTCAATGCTGAATGTGTTTCTGTTTTCTCATTTTGATTATTAAGATTATGAAAAAATAGCCTAAAAGCTTCTAGTATTCCTTCTAAATCAGATACTTTCTTTTTGGTTTCTGTATTATGTATTTCCTTGATTTGATTTGTTTTAATAATCTTTTTAGTCCTATTTGCTATTCTTCGTTGGTTTTTAGGGTTCATTGAATAGTAACATAGTTTAATTTTTTCTAAGTTGATCATTGTTTTGTGGTGTAGTGTCTCTGAGTATTTTTATTAGTATCTTCTAGTTCTTTTATTAAGTTGGTGTTTCCATTTTGAATATCAAGCTTTAAATTATCTACTTTTGACTGTAATTCCATTAATTCCTTATTCCACTGTTTTTGTTTATTTTTATACCATCCCACCGCTCATTCATATAGGTATGCTTTCAATGCATCCCATATATATATTTCAGATACATCTTTTGTAAGATTGATATCTAGGAATGTTTTTGTCTCTTTAATATAAAATTCCTTCAAATCTTTGAGATTTGTTATGTAAGATGGTATTTTTGTTACTGATATCCTTTTCTTGAAACATAAGTCTATCTCAAACATTATGGTGTTATGGTCCGAAAATGGACATGAAATTGTCTTGACTTTATTTAATTTAGAGGTTAAATCCTTTGTTATGCACACTCTATCTATTCTAGAGTATGTATTATGTCTATGGGAAAAATGTGTAAAGAATAGTGAATCTGGGATAGCATACTCATTTATGTCAACTATATTAAAAGTTTCAACAAACTCAGATAACAACTTTGTTAAAGGTGATCTCTTACGTGCAGTTTTAGTATTTGTGTCAGTTTCTTTTATAATGCAATTGAAATCTCCAGCTATGATTAAATTGCCTTTGGTATATTGTACGTCTTCTAAGTGTTGTTTGGCCACTCTAACACCTAGTCCTGGTATCCAATAAATATTCACTAATGTATATATCATTTCATTGATAGATATTGTCACTAGACAAAACATTCCTGAGTTGTCATGGAACGTGTTTATGATTTTAGGCATTAAAGTAGTGTTTTTCCACAAAATTGCTACTCCCCTTCGCTTCTGATTATAGGTGGAACTTACTAGTATTGTATAATTTTTATTGTTTATTTTATTTATGTCTTCCTGTGTAAGGTGTGTTTCCTGTAAAAATACTAGTTGAGCTTCACATAGCTTTAAATATCTATAAAGACTTCCCCTTTTGCAGCTATTATTTAAACCATTTACATTAAGAGATATACATTTTGCAATTGGATTTATATTAGCTTTGCTTTTATCCATATTCACATACTCGTAACAATGTGTAGATATGTGTACATGAAGAGAATGACTTGTTTTTTCTTCTTCCAACAGTATTATAATAGATTATAGACACCCAATAAAAGTAAATTACAAGATCATAACTGAGAACAATATAAGATAAACAACCACCAAACCCCTCCATGAGAAAAAAACATCTCATCCTTGAATGATCTAATCATTCAAGCGATCTCTCTAAGTCTACATTTCAGCATCCTCCCCCGGCCCCGCCATATGGGAGTTTTATAATGAAAAGTATCTTATATATCTTTTAAGTATACATGTATCTGTCTTTACAGATTCCTTAAATACAGTCTTTATCTATTTTTAATATTTTATAAAACACTAAGGCAAAACAACTATACATAGATTTAATACTTAACTATTTGGTTTTGTTTAAATTGTAAAGGAAAATCTTTTATTTTAATATATATTTTGTGTAGCAATACCAGTTATGCATCTTAAAAATAATATGCTTGCTGTCTATCTCCCTTATAGTGTGAGTGGCATTCATAGGTATCAAATTTATTGTAATGGTCTACCGATATATATATCTATATATATATATATATATATATATATATATATATATATATATATATATATATACATATATATACATATACATACATATACACACATATATATATATATATATATATATATATATATATATATATATATATATATATATATACACACATACATACATACACACATATATGCATACATACATAAAAAAAAAATGTTAAGCATTATATGCATCGGTTAACCATGCCACAAGCTGATTAAATCAGAAAGTATCCATAACAATGAATATAACGTTACATTTGTATTGTCATTTATCAGTAATCTTATAGTTTTCTTTTAATTCAAAAAGTCATATTTTAGTGGTATGAATGCTACTAATTTGTTTTTTGGCATTGGTATTATATAGTTTAAGACTATATTTCTTAGCAATTCCTATATATTTATTAGTGCCACTGGCATATTTCGTCGCTAGTGTACCACATATGTCATATGTCAAATAGCAACTCATACTCCTTATGATATTACAGAATTTATCTGCAGCGTTATAACTGTAAGGTTGGAAAATATGAGAAGCAAAGTAGGCTTTAAATATGCTATAACACAATTGTTTGGTACTTATTACTGTCAACTCTTCTATATACACAGGAAAAGATAACCTTATATGACCATCAACCATTTTCCTTCATTTTTCTCTTCATCCTTCCAGTCTCCATTTTTAATAAATATTTGTTTCTATTGTGGTTTCTTTGAATTTAGTGAGGGTACTCCATATCATATTATAGATAAAATACAACTTTCAAACAGAGAACATGCCCAATATAGAGACATATTCTCAACTCAAGTGGTCCACACCATATATTTATAACACTGCAGTCAGAAATATACTAATGAATATGGAATAACTAGCAGCTTTGCAGCATGTGTGTGTCTCTAAGAAGTACATACCTATAGGATATTAAAAAGAATAGATAGCACACTCTTGTTTCATAATTAACAAATGCACACAGCCTGGTATTTACTTCATAGACAGAAATTAGACCTGTTACTTATATGCATATCAGGTATCAACAGCAATATGTTAGTAAATGTCTATGCTATTCAAATCATATTTTAATGCTGATTGATATGAGATGTAGCTGACAATGGCTTTAGCGTTTGTGATGTTATATAATATATATTCAGTATTATAAGTAAAAGTATGTTGCATGTCTATTTGCAATCTAAGGTTCAAGGCTGATCAATCTCTTTAGCCTTGGTTATATAATGGGAGTTACTGTGTCTCTACACAACTATTCATTTTTAGTGAGGATGTTCAATATTAATATAACTTGCCTTTAATAAAAGCATACTTATAATTCAGCAGTTCTTTCCTATATATATATATATATATATATATATATATATATATAAAACAATATCATAAGCAAGACTGAGATTTTTTCTTGCTCATTACTGCTTAATGATTGTGCTACTTGAACAATTTAATATTTACAGAGTATCTTGATAATTAAACAGCAACTCCTTTTTACCCTTAAAATGCCTAATAACACATAACTACATTCATGAACCTTAACTGACTTACTATCCTTAAGGTTGAGTACACTAGCTGCAGTGTGTTTACAAATATGTTATATAGTTCCAGTCAAGGACTTAATTTATTAACTTTTTATAAAATTAAGTTAAATTACAGTAATTTACGTGGGTGATCTTATCAGAAAAGATTATAGTAAAGTCTGTATGTGTTAACTATTCATATAGTTTCTTCCAAGTGATATACTTCTTTTTAAGCTTTGTGTGCTGTTTATGTGTACAATTCAAAATGAATAACAAATATTACAATATAATAAAATCTCATGCATGTGTTGATACCTTCTAAATTTATTAGGTACTTCAGTGTACTTTTTATATTTGTTAAAACTGTAAAAGCACTTTGCCATCTCATAAATAGTGTGCTGGTTACTTTAAGTAGCTTAGGAGCTGACACCACACCCATACTGTCTTGTTTTAGTGCTGACATCACTCATGACTGTTTACTTTCATTTTGTGCTGTTAGAAGGTTTAACACACTGTAATGGATTCTAACTGAAAAACCTTCATTCAGGGGTGGTAAAATAAGAGTTCCCAGCTCGTGACCATGGCGGGAAGACAAAAACAAAGTAAGTGAAGTTTTTAGGGCTTTTTTAAATTGAACACCAGCTCATTAAACTTCTATTAGTTTTCTTAACATTAAGGGCAGATATACAAGCCAAACAGTTGTTTGTTAGTCAAAAAGGCACTTTTAGCATCAAAGAATAGATAATTACTTTTCAAGGCACTTTTTGACAGTTATTACTATCAGTTTTTATATATTATTATGTGTATTAAATACATCAGTTTAGATATTTCATGCAGCTTAGTGTAAATAATATAAAAATGAATCATGCTCATTTAAACACACCACATTAATATGTCAGTGTAAATACATCATATTCTATACTAGCAGTAAAAGGCAGGTAATTTATAAATGCACTATCTAAACATCATTTAGAGTTAGAAAAATCATGACTGTAAGTATTTACACTGTAATAGAGAAAGATATGTTACCTTGCTTTCTTTAGGGTTGTTTCCTTTAGTTATAAAATGTCCTGCTTATTTTGTATTTATATTGTTTCAAAGACTGACACATGTGTAAAGCATGAATGCTTTCAAAGAACTTTTTTGCTTTACAGAGCAAATAGAAGACAATAATGTTTGTGTTTTATATATGTCTTTTATCGTTTCTTTTCTTCTTGTCAGCAGTGCTCCATTCATTTTTTTCCAAGTGACGCTTAACCCCAAATTGGGAGAAATCCATTTCTTCCACATTAGCCAAGGTTTTATTAGCTGAAAGATAAGAAACTGTTGCTTGCAGAGTGTCAAAAGTTTTAGGACCTTCAGTAAAAAATATTTTTATTCTTGCAGGGAACAGCAAGTGGACTTTAAGTTGTCTTTTTTCAATTCCTTTATCAGAGGGAGACATTATTTTCTTGCAGTTATAACTCCAGCAGAATAATCATTATCAAATCTGATTATGTTGTCTTTGTATTTAACTGGAGAAGTTGACCATGCTGTTTTTAAAATAAGTTCATTGTCCTGTGATGAAAAAAACTTTACTATTATTGATCTCGGGTGATTTTTAGATTTGATGGTTGATGAAGCAGCTCTTAAGGATCTGTGGGCTCTTTCAATTCCATAAGAAAGAGCTTCAGGCAATTTTAAAACTTCTGGTAACCAGGTAGTAAGGAAAGTCACCATGTTATCTCCCTCTGTTTTCTCTGGTAGCCCATAGATGCGAAGGTTATTTCGTCTGGACCTGTTCTCTAGATCCTCTATTTTATTTTGTAATGAAGCATTTTGTTGTGGTAAAAAATGTAGCTGAAGATATTGTTCTGAGAGTCTGCCCTCAGTATCATTTAAGGATCTCTCTATGTCAGCTATTTGAGACTTCTGTTGCGTCATTATTTCTTGTAGTTGCTGTATTTGTTTTGTAGATCTCTTCTCAAAAGTGTCCAGTTTGGTATTCATTTTGTCAAATTTCACTGACAAGTCTTGTATAGCATTTAATAAAGACTGTATCTCCTTTTTCTTCATCTGGTCCTGTGTGGTATGCTTAGAAAAGCTCATTTTCAGTAGATTAAGATACCTTCCTTCTTGTTTTTGACAGGAAAAATAATGTTTAAAGCCAAATTTTTTGCACTGTAGACTTCTAGTGATATTAGTAGAAGTAATTTAACAAAATAGGTTTGTCTACAATATCTAGTTTTTAAAAATTCCTGTCAGAAATATCTTTTGAGTGCAGAGCTGAGAAAAGATGCTGCCAACCAGTCTACATCCTAGCCACGCCCCCCCCAACAACTGCCTTTTTCTGATGGTAAGGGTGTTCACTAGTATAAAACAAGAATGCGTTGGAGTAAGTGGGCTTCCTATAAATAGAAGCTTTATACTGTTTGTTGACCCTATCGTTAGTAAGTCTCACATCTAAATACGTTATATTCTCAACTCCTACTTCATAGGTAAATTTGAGAAAGTCAGTTTTGTCTGTAATATGTTGTATAAACCCTTCAATTAAGTTAACATCACCCTTCCATACCAGGCACATATCGTCCTGGTATCTGGTGTACCAAAGAACATTTTCTTGGAACATACTGTCAGTAAACAAATGGTTATGTTTCCAGTAGGCCATAATGCTGTTAGCAAAGCTTGTGCTACAGGGCGAACCCATAGCCACTCCCGTGTTCTGTAAGAAAATTTCTTTGTCAAACATGATGTAATTGTTGGACAATATTAGATCTAAAAGGGTTTCAACTAAACATATTTTATCATGATCAACATTCTTAAAAAGCATGAATTCCCTAGTCCACTCAATTCCTATTTGTTGAGGAATTACATTGTATAGGTCTTTAACATCAACGGTTAAAAAGATGTTGTTTTCCTTATACTCTAAATTATTGATGTTTTCCAAGAAACTCCATGAGTCCCGACATATTTGTGGTTCTTGATTAATGAGAGGTTTTAAAATACTATCAACAAGTTTGGCACATGCAAAAGTAATGGAACCTCTACCATCCACAATTGGTCTAAAGGGAGGATCAAAAATGTCTTTATGTAACTTAGGAGTTTCAAAAATTATAGGAATTCTAGGAGCTGACATGGACAGGTACTGAAAGGTATCTATATCAATAGAACCTTCCAGAAATAAATCATCCAGAGCACTTCTAATAAGACGGTATACAGTATGAACCTGATTGAGGCTAGCAGGAGTGTACACGTCAGAATTAAGATATTGGCGCATCTTACTATTATAAGTGGACTGATTCATAAAAACTAAACCCCCTCCCTTGTCAGGTTTCATGACTCTAATATCACAATTGTTTATTAAATCAATATATTGCTTTTCTTCTACAGTGATATTAGTATTAAATACTTACTCATGTGCACGTTGGTCTAATAATTTTCTTAAATCTACTTCACACATTTTCTTGAACAAGGAAAGTGCAGGTACAAGGGGGGGATTGAAAACACTAGACACCCTTAAGGTGTTTATTAGTGCAGAACCAGCTCCCATTAAAACTGCTAAATTCAATTCTATTTTAACACAGCTTGGTAAAGCTAGTATGTACTTAATACATATATTTAATGAACATAGTGATACTTTTGTTCATCATATACACATATATGGTGTTCTTAGTTTTATTTTTATATCCTATTATTCTAGATGAATTTTTCTTGTGCCATTTAGGGTATAAGTAATTTGTGGGTTGACGTCTAGCACTCATTAAAGTTATATTTTAGGCATTCTAGCAGCATTTATTGTGCAATATATATTTATTTATTATTACTGATTAATATATGTGAGATATTTTATTTGTCGTAAAATCTTTTATGTTTTTTTATTACTGTATTTATAACACATACAAGGATATATATATACATTTTTAATTGCAATTAAGTAATTATTTAATTGTCTTGTTAGTGATTAGTTTATTAATCAATTGAACTTTATGACTATATAAAGTGTACAATTTGTCTTTTCTCTTGGTCTGATGAAGGTGGGATATTATCACCACCGAAAGCGCTTACCTCAATAAATTATTTTGCTTATAGTGGTTGCAGTATTGCTCTTTTCACAAGCTTTGTCCTATCACTACACTTGCAAGTTTTGTGTTTTTCAGTAGTTTTTTGGTTTCCATTTTGTTCATATGGTCTGATGCACAGGGTGAACAGACTAGGATGATATGTGTAGTTTGCAAATGTTGAGGACTGTTGACAGTCAGCAGATATACCATGTAGTACAGGTGTACAATACTGTTAACAGTATGTGTCTTGTGTAACAACAGTGCAGCCTAGGTCTCCGGCAAACATTAACACCCTGTGCATATGATGATGCCTGTGCTGCATCCCTGACATCCACACCATCAGTACAGGGACATGCTCATATGGTCTGATGCACAGGGTGAACAGACTAGGATGATGTGTAGTTTACAAATGTTGAGGACTGTTGACATTCAGCAGATATACCATGTAGTACAGGCGTACAATACTGTTAACAGTATGTGGTTTGTGTAACAACAGAAAATGCATGTTGGTCATGTTGTTCTGCTGTCCTTCTTCAGGTCTAATTGCACGTGCCGGTGGATGTCAGTGTTTGCAGTTAAGTGTCCCATATGTCAATGAGGACTACTCACAGGTATGTATGAATACACCAACATGCACCGTGTAGCTGCCACATACCAGTGAGAATGTCCCACATTACAAGCACATTTACCATTCCAAGAGCATGATAGCTGTGTATTAAGCTACTGTGGCCACAGATGTGACATCCATAAAGGGTGACATCACAGGTACAGTTACATGGAGTGGTGAGGTAAGAGAGTGATCCAGCTGATTACAAGGGTAGAGGCCAATGGGAAGTGTGATGCCTCAATGGGAATCAGTAATACACGTTCCCATGACAGGATGCCAACACACAACTGCACCCACGCACTCAGGTATTGACACACATGTATTCAGTGACACTGTAACCCACACACACACACACACACACACACACACACACACACACACACACACACACACACACACACACACACACAGCTTCACCGACACAGTAACACACACTTGCAAACAGTTGCTACTGGTGTGATGAGGACCCCTGCCTATGCGCAAATCATCATTACAGTAGTGTGCACCTACATGATGCGCCACAGAGAATACACATGTACAGGTAGTCAGTACGGCATAAGATCGGGGACATCAGCACGGATAGTTGAATGCATCATCTGGATGGTGGGAGGGGTCCTATCAGTTCAGTATGGTAACATACATCCTCACCCCAGGGACCACTCAGCCCTACATAAACACACTGTGGTATTCAGTAATTAATACACCTATGTCATGCACATACAGATACCTCACATGTGTGAGATACATGCCCCTGCCAATGTCCTGCTTTATACATTGCAGTCTGTACAGATCTGTACACTAGTGTACAGGAGAGTGAGTAACAATTGAGATGTATTCCCCACAATACGTGACAAATATGGGCACACACGCAACCACACATGCCAGAACTGTGAATCTCAGACTTGCCTAGCTCATGTTATGTATGTCAGACATACAGCAGTATTGCATGCATTACAAACTGTACTAATGCTTCCTGTGACAACAGTGCTGATATATGTACTAGGGACGCCATATCCATTAACAGGTGTCAAGTGATTTAGCTTTGATATCACCCTGACCGCTATCTAAGTTGTGTGTTATGTCCTTCAATTAACTAAACCGTAGCTTACCAGTTACACAGGGTATTTTAAGACCGCTTGTGACACACCTGTGAGCTGTCCACAGCAAACATCCATCTGCAAAGATGCCCCGCCACTTAGTTATTTCAACACATCTGTCCATACCTGTGGTACATCTTTCTGTACATTCAGAATATCACCTTATACAGTTGGTAATGTTGAGGCTGCATTGCAGCTGCATGATATAATAGGATACATGCCACCTGCATACATCAGCAACTGCACACGCATATTATCTGAATACATAACACTATGTGTACAGGTGTGTAGGTCCTACAATCCTGACATTTGGTCATGTTTGTAGGCATTGCAATTGGCGCATATGTGTAATAACATACATGACATATGGACTGTTGTATGATATGATGGGTGACCAGTACAGAGGGGATGTTCATAGGTTCATAGGTTCATAGGTTCATACTAGGCTATCTGCCCGAGGGCATTTACAAGCCTAGCCCATTGTTTTGTGGCTTACGCCACCCCTTTAGTATGGGGAACTATACCCATTATTTTGCTGTGCCTCTGTCGAGCAGTGACACTGAGGTAATCCCTGGGGTATATCTGCGATCTCCCATCCATTGGTCAAGATTTCTCTTGAACAAGGCCAGCGAGGTGCTCTGCCTCACATGTACCGGGATTTTGTTCCACAGCATAGGGAGTCTTTGGGTGATGAATCTATCCCTCCAGCATGTCCTATTAATAGCCGTGTCGAGGTTTAAGTCTCCGCCCTTGTGGCTCTGATGGATCTAGATTTTTGAGGTGAAGCATATTCATCAAATCTGGGTTTGACATGGCCTTGTATGTTAGGCAAAGGTCACCTCTGAGCAAGCGGTGGCGACTGAATAGAGCTGGAGTTCTTTCAGTCAGGCAGCATAGGACAGATTTTTGAGACCCTTTATCCTTTTGGTGAGGAACTTTGTGGCCTCTCCAGCTGCTGCAAGTGTCGGGTCAGATACATTCGAATGGGGCATTGTACTCAATCATTGGTCTGATGAGTGATGAGTAAAGGGAGACTATGACCTCCCTTGATCTAGATGAGAATCCCTTCATGATAAGGTGGGCAATGTAGAAGGTCTTCCTAACTACTTTAGCTACATGGGTGTCGTATGACAGACTACTATCAACCTGGGTCCCCAGGTCCCTGATAACTTCTTCTGTGCTCAGTGGATTGCCACCTATTTGGTAGCTAGGGTAACCTTGCTTTTCCGAAGGGCATGACTATGCATTTCTTGGCATTTAACTTTAGGCCATGGCTCTGGCACCAGTTATCCGTTTCTGTGAGACCCTTCTGAAGGATATCTGTGTCAGATGTGTTTTCTACTATGGCACCCAGTTTGCAGTCATCTGCAAACTTTGTCAGCCATAACCCTCCTGTGTTTGCTTGTACTTCGGAAAAGTAGATGCCAAACAAGAGTGGGCCCAGGACTGAGCCCTGTGGGACACCACTTGTGACAGGCTTTGAGTCTGACATGGCGCCAGCAACTCTGACCCTGTGGGTTCTGTCACTCAGCCAGTTTGCAACCCATCTTGTGATGTATGGGTTGACATTTAAGCTGATGAGTTTTTCAATGATACCCGAGTGGGGTATTGTATCGAAGGCCTTAGCCAGATCGAGGTAAGCTGTATGGACTGCCTTTCCCTCATCAATGGCTTTGGTGACTGTTTCGAAAAAGTCAACCAAGTTTAAAAGGCATGATCTGCCTTTGACAAAGCCAAACTGGGTTGGATCCAAATTCCCTATGTCTTTATTTATGAGGTCCATTATGATCCTCTCCATGGCTTTGCAGATAAGGCTTGTCAAGCTAATGGGCCGGTAATTTCCAGGGTCGGTGGAGGCACCGCCTTTGTGAAGTGGGACCACAGTTGCAGTGCGCCACTCCTGGTGCGTATCCAGAGGTAAGACTTTGATTAAACAGCTGTCCTAGCTGTGGGTTTAATTCCTCATTGAGTTCGTGGAGCACACAGCCGGGGACACCATCAGGTCCCATGGATGCTGTGTTTTTGCTTTGGAGAGCAGTTCTCACTTGGGCACTGGAGATGTTTGGGGGCTGCAATCATTTGGTATAGATATCTCTCCTTTTGGGAAGTTTGCACTGAACCTGTCAGCCAGTATGTTGGCAATGTCTGTAGGATCAGTAATCTTCACATCATTTTGAACTAGCTCTGAGCATATCTGGGAGTTTCCTCCCAGGTTTCTAACATAGCTAAAGAAGGCCTTATGATTGTCTTTTGAGTCTTTAGCTATTTTTCTCTCGAAATTTGCTTTGGATGATTTTATGAGAGCTCTTAGTTTTTTACTTATAGTGATCAAGGGCGTCTTACCTTTTAAGGATTTTGCTCTATCTTGTAGTAGCTTCCTCCTTTTGTTGTAGAGTTTGTTTATGGCTGGGGTCCACCAGACTGGACGCTTGCCTTTGGTACAAAGAGTCTTTGTTTTGCTTGGGATTGCCTTATCCATGCAGTCCTGCAGGTGCTGGTAGAAGGCATTTGTAAAATGATTCAGCGGCTTGAGTACTGTTTTCCGCCGGCTCGGGGGCCTTAAAAGAGACCACACTAGTCTTTAGAAGTGTGAAGTCGGCTTTTGAGAAGTTCTTTACTGTGTTCTTTTTTATTTCAGGTGGGGGTGGGATGAGGACCTCCAGCGAGATTAGTTTGTGATCTGATCTCACCAGTGTTGAACATTGTGCTCCCATGTTCGTGATGATGAGATCAAGTATGTTATCTCCTCTTGTGGGGATGGTGACTAGTTGTTCCATGGCATTTGAGTTTATGAATTCCAGGAACGTTTGGGCTAGGGTGTTTGGGCTTGAGTAGTGTTCCCAGTCTATATTAGGGTAATTGAAGTCACCTAGTATGATGGTGTTTGGTGATACATTTATCCCCTCTAGTGTTTTCAGGAAGGCCATGTGAGGTTCCTGAGTTTGTGAGGGTGGCCTGTAACATGTTACAATTTGCAGAGCAGTCTTGCCTATGGTTAATTGCACCTGGATGGTCTCCGATGCATCGCGTTGCCACCAGTCTTGAGGTGTGGGTGTCCTTGATGAATATGGATACCCCCCCCTCCTTTCTTGGTATTGTCCGGATTTTGGGGCCGGAACGCATGATATGAGGTAAAACCTGATAGCGCTGGGGTGCTCTCAGGAGCCTTGAACCAGGTTTCTGTCACAGCACAGACATCGATGTTCTCCATACTGAGAAGGGCCTCGAGTGCGTGCATTTTGAGATTTAGACTTCTGGCATTGAGCAGCATTACCCTTAGTTTTTTTCCTTTTTTGTGTTCTAGGGTGGTAGGTTTAGAATTTGAGCCTTGCCTAAAAAAGGCACTATGGGGGTGGCAAGAGCCTTTGCCAATATCCGGAATCCTTTGCCAATATCCGGAATCCCAGGGGTGACAGGTGCAAGCCGTCCCTTGCGAAGCAGCGTGGCTTGTCCAGCATGTCATCCCAGGCAGACTGACACTGGATCCCCTTTGAATGACACTAGTGTTTAAGCCAATTGTTAAAGCTGATCATCTTATCTCTGTATTGTGGCATCATTCTTGGTGAAGGTAGGATACTGCTCAACCTCTGTCAACATTGATATCACACCTTATGTACTGTTAGCATTCAGCAGCCATGGACCTACATTCCATGTGCATGCGTGTTATGGCTGTAGCAACCTGTCTGCACAAAGGACTACAACAGCTATGATATTTACAGGTATATTGTGTGTGTGGCATGCACATACTCAGTGCAGGTACATGTATGTAATATCCATACATGAGGGTGTGTACTGGTGTACAGCAAAAGACATCTGCTAATGGTGGACAGTACTGAGGGCCCTTGGTATGTGTACAGCTGACCTGGTCACAGACAGTGGTATCATTGCATTGCATAACACATGATGCAACTGTGTCAGTACATGTGTACTGTCTACTATTGATCTAGAGCTTAGTACAGTACACAGGTCAAGAGTCACATGGTGACATACTCTATCATACAACATGTATGGTTGCGTGGTGGTGGTCCGAGGGCATGGTGGTGTCTGCAGCTTACATCCTAGAATGCAACATGTGACAGTGTGTCCTGCACATGGCTCACCTATGATGCCTTTCATGGGGGGACCGGTCAGTACATGTGAGTGGCCTTTATGTATGTGGGTACACCACCTGGAGTGGTCTGTACCTGTATTATGGCCCACATGTCTGGTTCTGAGGTATATGGTGGTAGTGCTAGGTTCTGAGGCATATGGTGGTAGTGCTATTGTGCACTACAGAGATATCAGCCAGGTGTTCCTCACTGCACAGATGTAAGTACTCCCCATTGTTGGATCTACAGTGGCCAGCTGTGAATATGGATGCTACACATCTAGCACTGGTTAGCATACGAAAACAATGCAGTTGTCCTGTAGGTTTATGGGAGTTAACCTGTATTTAGGACATTTGCCTTGGAATGGCACTATGTGGGCGGATGCGACTTGGGTAATATCCACTTTCCCTTGTATCATGGATGCGTGTGATATGTGACCAAGGCCTGCCTACTGTCAGCCATGTCATCCCAGAATGACAGCTGATTTGTAAAAGACCGGTGTCAAATATATGTAGAGCAACGTTCCTGCTAACAATGACAACTACCAACAGCAGAGCCCATTACAATGTGTTCTTTACATCTACCTGTAATAGCATGGCCACTGTGACCCTCCGTGTTTAGCATCAGAGTTCATCCCAGTCAGCCCTGTGCTACTAGGAGTATGAGCATGCCCAGTATATCCTTGTGTAGATGGATACATAGTAATGCATTCCGGCCAGCCCTGTGCTACTAAGTGTGTGAGCATGCCCCCTGTACTACTAAGTGTATGAGCATGCCCAGTATATCCTTGTGTAGATGGACACATAGTGCATTCTGAACAACCTTGTGCTACATGCCCAGTATATCCTTGTGTAGAGAGACACAGTGCATTCCGAACAGCCCTGTGCTACTAATTGTGTGAGCATGCCCAGTGACACCTTGTGTTGGTTATGTGCCTCTGTGTATGGGCATGGCCATTGTAACCGTGTATAGTGGTAGTAGTCGTCCATTCCACAGATGGGCAAACTCCAGGTCAGGATGGATTCATACTTTAAACACACAAGTTCACAGGTATGTACATCTTAACTGCCAGCATCACTGTTGATGTCCCCATTCCCAGATGGTCAAAATGACAGCCTTGACATGTGTAGTCTGTGTGGCACGATCCATATATATGTAGTATTGTAATAGTAATCTGAAAATAGGCAGGTGTTTTGTACCTGACACTGACATGTGTGTGTATGTCTGTCCCCGTTTGATGGTGGACTCTAAATTGCTTTTAGACTGGCCACACTCCATACATTTCTTATACCCACTGTTAGCAAGGCCAATGATTTCACCCATCTACAAATACACCTCTAGTAGGGATGTGTCCCAGTAATCTCGGTAGCGTGTTCTGGAACTGCATAATGCTGTAGTGTAATAAAGTAGTTAGTCAGTGTTCTACTCCCACACTTGCCGTGTGTGTGTGTGTGTGTGTGTGTGTGTGTGTGTGTGTGTGTCTCCCCATTTACCTGAGGACTGAGTAATACCTTTATACTGCTCACAATCCATATATTTTTTATACCCCCCATTAGCAAGGCTGATGATGTCACCCATCTACAAATACACCTCTGGGAGTGCTGTGTCCCAGTAAACTCGGTAGCATGTTCTGTAACTGCATAATGCTGTAGTGTGATAAAGTAGTTAGGTCGGTGTTTTAGTCCCACACTTGCCTTGTGTGTATGTGTGTCTCCCCTTTTGCCTGAGGACTGAATAATACCTTTATACTGTTCACACTCCATACATATCTTATACCCACCGTTAGCAATGCCGATGATGTGGTCCTATCCACATATACACCTCTGGGAGTGCTGTGTCCCAATAATCTCGGTAGCGCGTTCTGTAACTGCATACTGCTGTAGTGTAGTAAAGTAGTTAGTTAAGTGTTCTAATCCCAGACATGCCAAGTGTGTGTGTGTCTGCCTGCATGAGACAAATAAAGTACTTTGTAGTATTTGCTGTAGCACATGCCCTAAACACATGTTGCTGCAGTGTGATAGGGAAGGGGTTTGTATACAGGACATGGCAAGTGTGTGTTTTGTCTGTCAGAGCTTGTGTAGAGGTGGTCGTGATCGTCTTACCATTGAACATGTGTAGGAGTGGGTTTTGTAGTTTTCCTATATAGTATCCATCTTATGACACATTGGCCACCTCACGAGGAGTACAGCTGTCAGTCAGCCATGGCACTGTGTTGGCAAACCATACCCATACATCTGGCAAAAGGGCTGGTGAACTAAGTATGCAGCTCTACTAGTACCCGGTATATGTCCTGCACCCATGTGCCATGCACATACAACCTTGCCTAGAATATCTCTCTATGTTGCTAGTAACATGCACATTGAGGACAGATAGTAGGCATGGTGTGACTGCAGTGGCCTGCAGAGGACATGGCACCCTATACAGCGGTACAATTGTCACATATATGCGGACATTGTGCCTTCTCTATGTTCCACACTGAATGGCTGCAATATATGTGGTGCCATCATATGTGATCCACTAAGGCCAGACAATGCTGTACACATGTGCTCTGTATGATGCCATGCCACTGACACCATGGAGTACCTGTCCATTCTATACCTGCAGGTTCAGAGCCAACCTGCTCACTGTAAGCAGGTTTCGCCACACCAGGCCAATATTGGCATATCGGGGTATAACAGGCTTTGTACACTACATGTGTCTGCCAAACCAGGTACACCTATACATGTCACTGTACAGTATTGTGGGACATGCACATCCCAGGAAATGTCCATGTGAAGCACTATCAAACACAGACATGGCATGCATTGCAAAGCTATGGCCCTGCACATTCGTAACCAGGATGTCAGGCCAGATATTGCAGTACCCATCTGTGTGGGACATTGCAGACACTACACCCCTGCACTGCACACCATTGTTGGGTGATGCAATGGCAAGGATTTACCCTCACCCAGCCTTGTACAGTCATCTTGCACAGCCAAACACTACACACCTGTGGAGCAATGCATACCTGCATGACAGTACTGGCACCCTATGTCTGCGTGTGGGTTGTGATGCTCCCAACCACAGTCACTCCCAGTATAAACCTCATTGGCATACCAACAGTTGTCAAGCACTTTCAGATGGCCTAGCCCATTGAACCTCCAGATATCCCTTGTGGTGCATGTGGTCCTGTGCATCACTGAGGTGTGGCAAACTAAGTAGTTACATTGTGTATTTGCTGCCCTGGCAAAGGTGTCAATGCGTGTCCATTAGAGTGTGGTTGTGGTGACAATGGCATCTGTTCACGTGGACTGACATGTGTGCCACACCTAATGTATGTCTACTATATCTGTTGCAGATGGCACTCACTCACCTACACACATGTTCGTACAGCACTACAATCTGCCGCCTCTGTGGCACATGTAGTAACGTCATGCACATGTAATAGTAATGAGTAGTCAGGTGTTTGACCCTGTACTATTCAGCGTGTGGCAGATTATGGTGAAGTCTCCAAGCCCTTCCCTGGTGTACATTGCCTGTCCCGCACACACACTATCTGGTGGATGTGAAGGTGCACACCTGCACAGCAGCAGCATGTGTATTGTAACAGGTGGAAATGGTCAGCTGATGGCCTCTGCACCTATTGCAGTCCTCCTCTAGCTGATTGCATGTGGTACAGCTGTGATGGTGCTCCCATAGCCATCCGCATGATAAAGACAGTATACTAGCTAGGGAAAGATGTTATTATCTGGCCATGATAGTCGCTGTGAGTGATACCTAGATGTGGTGTTCTGACACGGCATCGCAGATGATATCTGGATGTACCTCAATCATTTTTAACAGTGGGAAATAGCCTAAGGATAGGAGGGTGATGTGCCACACAACTACAGCATGTAAGTGTAGCTATACTGCATTGAGACTACTGCTTGTTTAACATGTGTGTGGTAATGGCTATTCTGCATTTTAAAATACAGACATGAAAGTAGTCTGTTCATGAGGGAATGCCATCTGTAGGGCCATCTGTGAACAGGTCAGTGTGTACAACCATTTGTTTCCTGTGTTACACACTGAACACACTTCTGTGCACAACAGAAGCATGGTGTGGGGATTATAGACAGTACATGATGATAGGGATGTGTTACTGCCATCGCATCTCTGACTGGACATGTGGCACATGAGTCAGTGGTATGACTGACACTGTGTGGGATTCCCAGGGACAAGCCAATAATGGGCAACTGCTCATAGCTGTGGTTACATGTCTACTACACATTGTACAGTTGCCATGCGGTATATATGCATGTGTTGTGCTCCCTCTGCAAATGTATACAATCTGTTGGGTTGCTGGTGATATCTATGCATACTGTCGTAGGTAATCCTGTATGCTGTTTTCTATAACTGAGCCATATGTGGGTTTAAAATGCAACACCATAGGCTGAATGGGTTGGTAGGTCCCGGGAGATGCTGCAGTCCCACTTCAGCTGACCATGGCATCGGACACTAGCACATCTGGGGACCAGCCATTAACATCAACCTCTGTTGGCTATGCATCACCTTCTGCTGGCTCCACCACTGAGGATGGAGCATGTCTCCCTTGTGAGTGGGACCAGACAGGTACATATCTGCTGTCATGCCATCCCAGACATATTTCGTAGGTGGCTCCCTAAGGAGTTACGAAGCCAGATACGCCAGTTCAAGGGCGGAGTGTCACATATACAGGGTAATGTTGCCTGTCCTGTACAGCCCCCAGCACTGCCTCCTTTGCAGCTGTGTAGGTGCAGTGGCAGTTGCCCATGGCTGGAGACCTCCATCCCACTCTTCCCATGGGCTTTTGAATGCTGAAGACTCACCCCCATCCGGGGTGTATCCCCCCCCCACACATGTATCATATACCAACCTTGTATGCTGTCATTTATGTGCTCCTACCTATCCTACACGGCCATACCTACACTCCTTCCCCAAAATCTGACACTCACCTATGGACACATAAGGCCATTCAGCTCCTAGGACACCATCCGCACTATACATAGCTGTCCATTACACACACGTGCCCACTGGACACATGAAAGCCTTGTAATATGCATCATAACATACTACTGTTATCCTCACAACTGCCCTCAGGCGCACGGTCCTGGTATGCACATCACTCCTACATGGTTGAGGTACATGTGAGGAGGACGATCACATTGTACACAAAACACTACCAGTCCCTCTACTATTACCCCATTTACCTTTATCATGATTATGATGTTGCACATTGCAGGAGTACTGTTCACACATAATGATTGGACAGGTACTGTTGAGTTAATGTACATTACATGCACAGAGTGATGTATACGGCCAATGTACAACTATTGTCTGTCTGAGGGAGTCTTGTGATCACATAGAGCAACACCACTACATAATACAGGCGTCGTTGTTGTTTCTTGTTTCATTCGTTTGTAATGCTTTGTTTCCACATGGCATGTCCCTGATACATCTCTGTATATGTATGTACCTATATGCTGGACATAAACACTCACATGTACTTCTACATGATGGGATACATTCCTATACTGTTGAATGACAATGCTGTATGATATTCTCTGGTTACAGCCTCTTACACTCGATTAGCCTCTTCATTGCTTAACGAATGCAATACTCGCATACTGGTAGCCAAACATGCTTACACCCGCTCGTTCCCGCACTTGCTAATGCACCAGCATTGGTGCTTGCATCTGTCACTCACACCCCTGGGTGTGAGCGAGGACCACAATATTACCTTGTGATGCCTACTACATAGCACTACATGACTCCAGTATCGGGATTGGTCACCCATTAGGCGACGGCATCGAGCTCAGCTGTACGGAATCTTTGGCCTGTCCAGTGACACGGTCATATTTCTGTGTACCTCATACAATGTGCTCCCAACTTGTGATGCCTATTACATCAGAATACATGAATACAGTATCAGAAATGGCTGCCTATTAGGTGATGGCATGGCATTCATCTGTACGGAATCACCGGCCTGTCCGGAGATTCATTCATATTCATGTGTTCCTCTTAGGCATACCTTGTGATGCCTATTACATCGGACTACATGACTACAGTAATAGCCGGCCTTAGGCATAGGCCAACTAAGTGGCTGCCTAGGGCACTGCTTTAGTGGGTGCACTTTACCAGTATTTATTTGGTGTAGGTAAACCAGGATGGGGGCACTGGGTGGTGTGGTGGGGGGTGCCGTTGTGCCCTCTGCCTAGGGCACCAGTTGACCTAAGGCCACTCCTGACTACAGTATCAGGAATGACTGCCCATTAGGTGACCGCATGGCGTTCAGATGTGCAGAATCAGTAGCCTGTCCGGTGAATCATTTATAACTGTGTGTTCCTCTTACAATCTGCTCCCACCTTGTAATGCCTATCACATCGGACTACATGACTACAGTATCGGGAATGGCTGCCCATTAGGCGATGGCATGGCATTCAACTGTATGGAATCAGTGGCCTGTCCAGTGAATTAATCATATTTGTGTGTTCCATATACACTCTGCTCCCATCTGGCTGATAAAGGGGAACTGAGACCCTGCATTACAAATGAGTAGTTGGGTTGTGGTAGCCACATCCGTCAGATGGGTCATGCTACCACATACTTATTATAGGTTTGCCATCTTCTCAATTGGGCAAGCTTGGACTTTAGGGTTACCACCTTTCCCACTTTGAGAGGGACAGTGCGAAAATAATCAAAACATAGCACATGTCCAGATTACAGGACATTTTTATATTCTACATTTCATTAATGATTGCATACAATGTCTAGTTTATATATGACACTTCTATATGTTATGTGAAGTAGCATAAGCAATTCAAATGCAGCTAGATTAAGCTTTTATTTGTGCAAATAAGTGTAATCCTGTACTATGCATGGCTGTAGGTATGTTTAGTCCTGGAATGTCTGACATTTCTACAGAATATGTCCCACTCTGGCCATTTGGAAATGTGGCAAACCTATAGGACATGTATGCACAGATGTCAGACTTAGGTTCATAGGTTCATAGGTTCATACTAGGCTATCTGCCCTAGGGCATTTATAAGCCTAGCCAGAATGTGTTTGGCTTTCGCCAGCCGTTTTAAATTTATTTTGCTATGCCCTTTTTCGAGGTTAGTATACTGTGCCTCTGTCTAACAGTGACACAGAAGTGATACCCAGGGTAAACCTACGATCTCCCATCCACTCATCAAGATTCCTCTTGAAGAGAGTCAGTGAGGGACTCTGCCTAACCTGGACTGGGATTTTATTCCATAGTGAAGGGAGCCTCTGGGTTATGAATCTGTCCCTCCAGCATGTCCTATTTATTTCAGTGCTGAGGTTCAAGTCTCTCGAGCGTGTAGCTCGATGGGATTTGGATTTTCTGAGGTGCAGCATGTCCATTAATTCCGGGTTGGACATGGCTTTATACGTCAGGCACAGATCGCCTCTGAAGAGGCGGTATGCCACTGAGTAGAGCTGGAGTTTCTTTAACCGGGAAGCATATGGCATCTGTTTGAGCCCTTTGATCCTCTTGGTGAGGTACTTTTGGGATCTTTCCAGTTGATGCAGGTGTCTGGTAAGGTACATCCCAAAAGGGGCATTGTACTCAATTATGGGCCTGATGAGAGATGAGTAAAGAGGCACGATGTCCTCCCCTTTGCAGGGCAACACACCCACAGCCAGTAGAAAGGGGTGTACTTCACTGTTTCGCCTAAATAAAAGGTTACTCTTGTAGCATTATAGTTGCTTATACTGTTACCTATAACATTTAGGTGTTTCCGAGGAACATAATTGTTTTATGCTACTACTACAGACAATATAGGTAGTCTTTTCCCTAAATCACAGGACATTTGCCTTAATTACAGTTATTATGCAGGACACAACTGCCCACAGGGGAGTGTCCTTCGCAAAGGTGGACAGGTGGTAACCCCATACCTTTTATTCTATCAATCTTCTAAGGTAGTCGGTGGAACATGCACTTTCTCTCACTATCAGACCTCTCATACGAATGGGGAAGAATAAACACTGAATCAGGGACACTGCATAATGACCTCAGGGACACATTTAGAAGGTTGGTGCTATTAACCTGACACATTGACAGACAAAGAGCACATATGTATTCATACACATTTTCTGAGGTGCATGCAGTTTATGACTCTTACATTATTCATTAAGTGTATTCCGCCACCTTTCCTCCTAATATCACTAGTTCTAGGATGGTTTAGTTGAAACTGTGTTAGGATTCTGATTCGTAATCATGGACGTCCCTGGTAATCGGGGACAGTTCAATGATATGGTCCCTATGTATTCCCCCAATGGTTTACGGACTGTCCAGTAGATGTGCTGTTACAGTTTGGGAGGTATGAGCATCTGCTATACCCACACTGGAATATTTCTTACACCCACTGGATGGTCCTAATACATGTCTGCCAGGCAACACATGCACGCCTAGCCCCATAATCACATACCCATATTTCACCCACCTGCCACTACTTTACAGCACTCATCCTTACCATGGGCGCAGGTGGACACAGGTGGGATATGAACACACCCCTACACACTGCCCACTCTCCCCTTGTCGGGACACATGTCATACATTGTGTCAATCCATGTGTTATCAGGTTTGCACAACCTACTGTTCTGTGTACAGCTACATCCTGGTCATAATGGTGTTCCACCATTGGTTTAAGGTACCAAATTTTTGGTGTCCCGCAAGGGACATTGCTGTCCATGTTTAAAGTGTAGACCTTGTAGATCTCTCCCACTGGTAGTTTCCTGTCGGTGGTCTTGGAACCAGTGTTGTATTTACCTTTATTGCGTGTCTGTATGTCTCACTGGCCTAGCAAGTGTGGGTGATAAGTAGCCATTTGTTGAGTGGACCTCCCACCAACATATGCTCAGTCTAAACATGTTACCCATAACTTCTGTAACATAACCTAAGGATATACATGTGTATATTTACCGTAACATATATATATATATATATATATATATATATATATATATATATATATATATAGATATATATATTTACATTAATATATACAGACATATCTGCATCCTGGGGATTCATTAAGCTTGCACCATGCGCCGGAATAGCACCAGCGATCTAGCACCAATTATGGCTGTCGAGTGATTTAGATAAGTGCTGTTTCCATTTGCACTACCAGCATACGCCAGAGCTGCGCAGCTCCCAGTGCATGTATGCTAATTACCACATGTGCAGCAGTGTAGCATGCAAATGAAGGTATATAGTGATTCATGAAGTTGTGCAGTTGTAGCGTAAGCATGTAGAAATGTAAACCAAAAAAAATGGTTTACATGTTGTCAAACATAAAATCAGAGACATGAAAGCAGACCAAACTTAAGTGTTATAATGTTAATATATGTCAATGGCTAAATATATAGCCAATGGCATAAAACAGCATGCACAACATATAAAAAATAACATTTAATTTCATGGCCATACCAACACAAAGTAAAATTGCAGTGCATCAGTGTGCAAATGGGATCATAATGAAAATATATTTAAATGTCATAAAACTGCAATGTAACGCAATTCATGATATCCCCATAACAGTCAATGGCACACATGCTACACCACAATCATGGTGCAAGGGTTGCAAAGGGTCTGTGACAGTGTTCCGTGAGGTAACTAGGAATCAGCAGTCAATGCCATGCAAATGAGTCAAGTAATACTGAATCACAAACGTCCCGCCTGCGTAAGGATGTACCACATGGTGTAGCGTTACAATACCGTGGATTGGCCTGGAGGTAAACATGACATCAAGAGAGGGGCGCGTCACCATATCGGTAAGCACATTGGATCATTGCTAATCCATGTTGGGTGTTGCTAAGCAAAGCCGCAAGATAGGGGTGTGGAAGTAGCCATAGCTTTGCTTAGCTGAGAGCACACAATGTAACCGAAAGTTCTCATGAACATGGATGAAAACGCGCATGAAACCCAGTAAGCGGATGTGCGCGGCGTGCACCACAGCTGAAACAGGAAGGATACGGGAAGATAATAAGGAAATGCTGCAGCATGGTAATTGGAGTACAAATCAGTAATTAACACCTATAAACGTACGGTGGGCCATAGACAACAGCTAACAAGGCTGCTAGCAGCTACCTGCAGAACAGGAAAGGGGAGGTGCCGTACAGCTTAGAAAAGAGAACTGTCACAGCAGAGCAAAGCAAACTTGCTGTAGATCAGCTACATAACACATTTCCCAACAAAATCCTGGGTTGTGGAAGCACAAAACAAGAAACACAGCAGCTGGATGCATGCCTGACAATGGGAGGTGAATCGGGTTGAAAATAGAAGTAAAGGGCAATAGATGAATCACGGCAGACAAGTGTAAGTCAACACCAAAGGCCCCACAATAGCAGTACCTGCTGTAAAACCAATAATTAAGATACCCTGCAGCTGGAATAGCACAAACACACCCAATTACACCAGCATTATCCATTGCACAATAGTACAAGGTGTGAAAGCCCACACACACACGTGTGTATTCCCAGACACTCTGCACCATTGGTGTATACAGACGGGGAACTTTTAATATGTATATGTTAGGGGCTGCCATAGCTTTGATTCACCAGCATGTGTTGGAGACTGATGGTGGTGTGGAAGATGATGCTGACAACTATCTCAGGCACCGGAGTAGGAGATGAGTGTTCAGACCCAGGGTAACCTACCAGGGGTTACATGATCTGGAGATAGTAGAGCATTACAGGGTGGACAGGGACATCATACAGCAACTTGTTGAGCTGTGCCTGCCACGCCTCAGAGCCAGAAGTAACAGAGGGGAACCCATCCCAGTGGACACAAAGGTATGTGTAAGCTTGAGAATACTAGCCACAGGTACCTTTCAAAGGCCAACTTGAGATATCATGGGGATCTCACAGGCATCAGCATCCAGGGTACTCCACCAGTTCCTGGATGCCATGTTACCACATGCCAATGAGCACATACACTTCCCCCGAATGCAGGAGGAGTTGGCCAGCAATATGCGTCTCTTCCAAGGTGTGGCAGACTACCCACAGGTAATGGGTGCAATAGACTGCACGCACATATACATCAAGTCACCACCCAGTGAGCAGGGAAGGTGCTACATAAACCGCAAGGGATTCCCCTGCATCAACTGCCAGGTCTTGTGCAATGCCCAGGGCATTATCATGGATGTGTGTGCTGGCAGTCCTGGAAGCTATCATGACTCCCACATCTGGCATGCCTCACAGCTGTATCAGGTATTTGCCAGGGGGGACATCCCATATGGCCACCTGGTGGAGGATGCTGGCTATGCACTGGAACCATGGATGATGACACCCATCAGAGATGTACACACAGCCACACAAGAACTCCATAATGAGGCACACGCAGAAACCAGAATCATCATAGAGCACATGTTTGGGATGCTGAAATCATGGTTCCATTGCTTGGACATATCTAGTGGAGCCTTGCAGTACTCTCCCGGAACATGTGCCCACATCTTCATAGTATGTGCCATGCTACACAATATGATCCTGCAGAAACAGCTGCAGCAGGGACAGAATGGTGAATGCCCTCACAGCCCACCACCATTGCCAGGGGTCCCACAGGCACAGGGGGTCTCAGACCACGAACAACCTGTGCTAGCCCCAGTAGGCAGATGGAGGTCTGCCCAGTATGCCCATGCCTTGGCAAAGAGGGAACATATAGCACACACACTGACAGTGTAGGCACTCTTGGACTGACACCCTTCTCCACCTGCACACACAGCAAACATGGATGGCACACACACATGACCACCTGTAAATTGTCATGTATAGATGGTCTATTGTGTGCATCCTACACAGGTAGCACTCAACTATTGTACACACAACCGCCATTGGCACAAGGTAAGTCAATACCTGAAGAGAATATTAAGCTATCAGCATGTGTCCATTCTGTATGCACAGGTTCATAGATACATAGGTAGGCACATGCCCAACCACCGAGACCACTCATAAGCATAGGCAAAACATGTCTGCTGTCGCCACCCTATCGATCAACTAACTGTCCCTCTGTGGAGCAGATCCACTTGCAGGATCCCTGGGGTGTAGCTACTGTTCACCACCCACTCTGCAAGGATTCCCCGGAGTGTTAGTGAGGGTTTTGTATAATGTAATCAGGGATGTATTTCCAAATAATGGGGAGTATCCCTGACAGGAATCTTCAGAGATGTGTACATGTTACATAGTATACCTTAAACATAGCTTGCATATATAGGTAGTTCTCCACAGAATAATAAACATGTGGAACACACAACCACTGAAATGTGCATTCATCACCCTTGCACTACCAGTGCCTACTCTGAGAGGTAAGATATCACTGCCAGGATTAGAACACGCAACCATGTGTGCATTCATCACAATAACATACCACTAAGTTACCTGAGATGTACCAATGGCAGTCGTGTATACTGACAGGATAAAACACAAATGGTAGGAATGTGTTGACTGGCCTGTACACAATGAAAGGTGTAAGTTATATATATATATATATATATATATATATATATATATATATATATATATATATATATATATATATATATATACATATATATATATATATATATATATATATATATATATATATATATATATATACACATCATATATGTATAGAGAGAGAGGGAGAAAGAGAGAGATATGTCGATATATGGGGATATACATATATATGTAGCTATATAGATAGGTTAACAACACATACATAACCATGGAGGTACATATAATTGGGATAACTACCACATACCGACTGCTTTACATACCGACGCATGTAATCCTGAGGCTTAAGGTCCAAAAGGACACAGTACCGAAACACCACATGTGCAAGGTGTAATCTCACGATGTTAATGGACAGGTAGTCAGTGCTTCTGGTGTTCTGGTTTGGGTAGGTTACTGTGTGTACATGTGTTTCTTAGGGCTGTAGTGTGTGTAAGTGTGTGTTCTGTGTGTGGTGTGTGTTGTTCGGGGACTGTAATGTATGGTTGTGGGTTAGCTTTGTGTGTCTTTTTGCGTGACCTAGAATGTAGAATATTAAAGTGCGGTGGTGTGTGGGGCGCAGACACCTACATGGGGTGTGTAGGGGGGCTTGGCCACCTGCTCATACGTAGTGTAGGATGGTTTGATTGGATGTGTTGGGTAGCAGTGTGTCTGTGTGTTCAATGTTCATGTTACCTTTGCGAGTTACTGTCGATGTCGGTAATGTGGGGTATGGGAGTCTGTTTCCGGGACTGTGTGCATCGGAACACTGTGGTTTTGAGATTCCTTAGGTCTCCTGTATTCAGTGGTTGAAGTGTTCACATATGTGTATAACACAGACCATAGCAATCACACATTCTGCCACTACCAATCTTTATGAACAAAGGATATGGAGAGTATATGCCTATACACCATTACAAATATGTGCTATGGACATGAGCCAATGATAGTGTTACCACCTATTCCACATTGCGAGGGACAATCCCTCTTTGTCAGTTGTGTCCTGACCAAATATATTAAACGTGGCAAGTGTCCTGGGATTGTAGGACATAATTATGTCCCATATGTACTGTAATAGTTGCATACAATAGTTATTTCTGTATCTAAAGTACATACATGATACAGGAAACAGGATAAGCTACTAAAGTGCTACAAGAATAAGCTTATAATTAGGCAAGAAAGGAAAGTTCTATCCCTTGTACTGACCGTGGGTTTGTGTTGGCCTGTAAAATCAGATGTGTGTCCCAAAAAGGACCAACTATGGGCATATGAACAGGTGGCAACCCTAGCCAAAGAGGGTCAGTCAACAACACAACTACAATGACTGCAAATACCATTGACAGAAAAACATAGCTATCATGTAGCAACACGTTATTACATTCAGATGTATTACCAAAGGGATTCAAGGGCTAACATCACCCTGCATGCTATACAGGAACCACATAACAGTGCCTTAATTAATCAGCCTGCAAATACCATTGAATTAGTCCACAAAAGGATAGGTGTTCAAATAGGGAAGGAACCCTCACGCACATAGCGATTATGTATAAAAGCAGTTCCTACACACCTGCATTTGCTAAGCACACCCACCAACATCACCCCCACACCCAAACATATTACAATACAAACTGTAATAACATTGCAAATCATTCACACACTGTACGACATCTGCAGAAGCCTTAACATACCTTGTCAGAGACACACTAACATGGCCCTAAGTGAAATAGCGGCTGTTATACAATGGAACAGCTGCTGATGTAATAGGGTTTGTTTGCACTAATCCCATTTCAGAGGGTTGTGTGTACACCGGGATGTGTTAGCAATTAGTGAGTAACAGCACAGTATGCTACACATGTACACCAAATCAAAGATGTCTGGTGAGCACACTGTACACCACATAACAGTTCATGCATAGCCATATGGCCTTGAGCTGGCCAAACATCCTTGCCAGACTTAAACTTCTGTAGAAGTATCAGGTACAAACAAACCCTGCATAAGTGGCACTGTTCTGAAATATAACAGCTGTACTCACATGAAGAACTAAATCGTCTAGCCATTACACAAAGTCCACAGGAGTCATGAAGCTAATATATCTATGTGTGTCTCCATATAGCTGTTGAACTATATCGCAATGACACATCTAGGCCGTCTCCCTCGAAAGTAGGGCAAACGGACAATGCCCAAAAGGAGTACTCACTTATACACCACTGTTGCCATGGTATCGGCTAAGGAAGTAGCTGCACAGCTGATGTGCATCCAGTTAACTACTTTGGAACAGCAATTGGTGGACAGGATACCACATGTTACAGATATGTACCTAGAAAAGGATGTGTTATCACACATTGAAACCATCTGTATATACCAGCGGAACATTACAAATAACATTGAAACACAAATCGAAAAGGATTGAGTCAACTGTTAACGATTCGTCAGGTTACTAATAAGGTATGTAGAACAGTCAGTATGTCTGTGTATGTAGTTCTATTCTGTAGTATTTAAAGTGCACGCAATCCATATAGTGGAAACAGTTATCTTGTAATGATGTATTGTTGAGAATAGTCAAGCTTTTAGTATTTGTGTGTACTGCTATAGGTAACAAGGCAAACACCACATACACCACAAGGGATGTTATATAAAGGCTTTGAACAGAAATACTCCTCACCAGCTGACGTGAGTGGCAGGGTTGGTCCAATAAGTATTTGCTATAACAGGGGATAGTATATGTTGATATATTGTAACTGTAGCCATATGTATGGATGTAATACAGAGAATAACATGTGGAAGGTTGGCCCACTGTGCAAGTATGTTTTGCATTGTGGGATATTGTGCCAATAACTGTGCAATGTACAGTACTGTAGGCAGCTACATAGCATTACTGTAATGGTAGGGAAAAATTAGTTATGTCAATTGGCATTTACAATATACAATAACAGGATACATATGCATTTTAGTGAGCCGACAGTTTATCAGCATGATAGCAAAGTAAAATGGAAGAGCTATTTAACTATCCATGCACATAAGACATGTAATATGTGCAAAGGTAGGTACTAGGCTGTCTTACTAAGGGTATCTGTAAGCCCTAGCTAGCATGTGTTGTCTTTCGCTACTCCCATAGGTTGGCTCCCTGTGCCTCTGAATGGCAGAGCCAATAGTTCCCTGTGCCTCTGTCCAGCAGAGCCACTGCAGTGATCCCCGGGTACATGTCTGTCTCCCATTCACACATCAAGGTTTCCCCTTGAAGAGTGCTCATGAGGGGCCCTACCTGATTTACATTGGAATCTCATTCCAAAGCATAGGGAGTGTCCGGGTCAGGAATCTATCCATTCAGCACGTCCTACTCATCATTGTGGTTAGGTGTATATCCCTAGAGCATGTGGATCTCAGGGGCTTCTGTTTAGGTGGAGCATATCCAGCAATACAGGGTTGGACATGGGTCTTGTATGTCAAGCAGAGATCAACAGTGAGTATGCGGTATGTAACTGAGTACAGCTGGAGTTTCATAGGTTGGGGTGCATAGGTCATCTGTTTGAGGTCAGTAATCCTCTTGGTGTGGTGTGTGGTCTTCCAAGCTGTTGCAGTTGTCTTGTAAGGTATATCCCAAATGGGCTGTTGTATCCTTTAATGGGTCTGATATGATATGTGTAGAGTCACAATGGCACCTCTGATCTGGATACGAACCCATTAGAGATTAGGGGGGGCCATGTAGAAGGATATTCTAACCACCTTGTCATTATGAGTATCGAAGGAGAGTTAACTATGTACTGGTGTTTCCGGATCCTGTATTACCTTTTTTGTATGTAGGGGACTAGCACCTATGTGGTAGTCCATGGGTAATTAGTTATATCCAAACGGGATGACTATGCACTTTTAGGCATTCAGCTTGACACCATGATATTAACACCAGGTATCCATCTCAGTGCGACCCTTCCAGAGGATGTCTATAACAGCTGGGGAAACAATTATGTCCCCTAGTTTGCAGTCGTCTGCAAACCTTTTCAGCCAAAGCCCTCCTGTGCTTGTCTGTACGTCAGAGAAGTATATACCGAACATGAGGGGTCCTAGGACTGAGCCCTGGGGGATGGCAGTTGTAATTGGTATACAGTCAGACCTAGGGTATGCAACTCCCACTGTGTGTTTTCTCTCCGTGAGCCACTTTGCAAATCATCACATGATGTAGGGGTTAATATTCGGGCGGATGGGTATGTTGATAATACCAGAAGGAGGAATGGTGTTGAAAGCCTATGAGAGATCTAGGTAGGCTGTGTGGACCTCCTTACCCACATCTAATGCCTTGGTAACGGTCTCTAAGAAGCCGACCAGGTTTAGGAGGCATGGTCTGGCCTTAACAATGCCAAACAGGGAGGGGTCAAAGGTTGGGAGGTACCTAATATCTCTGTGACAGGGATCCATGATGTGCACCATAGCCTTACAGACCAGGCTAGTCAGGCCTATAGGGAAATAGGTCCCATGGTCCATTGTGGTGCCACCTTTGTGGAGTAAGATAACTGTTGCTCTGTGCCATTCCCGGGGCACTATGCCCAATGTGAGGCTATTATTGAACATGGTGCATAGGTGTGGAGACAGTACAATCCAAAGTTTGTGTAAAACACAGCCTGGGATGTTGCCCAGTCCCGTGGATGCTGTGATATTGCCTTTAGAGTGTGCAGCTTTGAGAGGGATCTGCCAGGATGTTGCCAATATCAATTGTTTCTGTAATGTTCGTACCTTTGTGCTGTAACTTAGAGCAGATCTGGATGTTAACATCGAGGCTTTGTGGTTGTTGTTGGTATAAGTTGTGTTATAGTTTTCGTAGTTAGCTTTGGAGGATCTAATAAGGGATCTCACCTTCTTACTGAGGCTGGCCAGGGATCACCTCCATGAATGGTATTGTACGCTTGTTTGCAACAGTGTCTTCCTCCTCTAGTACAATATGTTTATGGCAGGGGTCCACCAGATTGGTTTAGTTAATTATGAGTATAGCATCCTGGTTCTGTTTGGGATATCACAAGCCATGCACTCTTGTAAGTGCTTATAGAGTGCATTTGTGTAGGATTCAGCAGTTGTAACAGTGCTATCCATCTGCATGGGTGTCATGACGTCCACCACGTCTGCCTTAAGAAGTATGTAGTTGGCCTTGTAGACATATTATACTGTGGTTCCGTTAATGGGGGGTAGGTGCGGGATGTGGATCTCAATGGTGTTCAGCACATAGTCTGATCGGACCAACGAGGAGTTGGCTTCACGTGTGGAGCACCAGTCACTCATGTTGGTAATGACTAATTCTAGGAAACTGTTGCCCCTGGTGGGTGTGTGGATATGTTGAGTCAGGGCATTGGTGTTTATGAATTCCAGAAAGAATTGAGCTAATGTGTTGGTACATGAGCAGTTTTCCCAGTTAATGGTGGGGTAGATATAGTGAAGCTTATGTGATGAGTGTGGTGTTGTGCGACTGTGTACCTTCTCCACATAACAGTCAGGGTCAGGCTTGGTTGGAGAGATCTTTACCTCCAGTTTGGCTAGATGAGTGCATCTCTCACAGGTTGTAGTGTTGGGTGGTAGGCAGAGAGGCTTGTTCAGGTACATGAGGCAATGTGTACATTGCCTCAAGATGTCCAGATTCATCAGATAGACAGGTGAGAACACTGGCAGTTGACTCTTGGATATGCCTGAATATAGAACTACATTCACCTAGATAACAGCTACATTACTCTACCCAAGTGAGAAAAGTATGTAAAAAAACCTGTTCACCCTTACCTGTAGGTGATGTAGAAGATTGAGTGCTATAGTAATCATTAGCTTATGTACTGTTTACAAGTCCTGAACAAGTGCTTAGCATGAATAAGCAATCCAGATAAGGTCTTGGATAATATAAAAACATGGCCCCTCCCCCAACAGGTACACAAGCATATATCCATGTACACCACAGGACCCCTGTACCCACAACTATGCAGGTACAAGCTGCACACATTCTGCATGGGACCTGCCCACATCATAGGTTGTATCATACACATATGGCAAAACAAGATGCTCTCCATGTACACATCATGTAAAACATAGCTCCATGTCAGGTTGTGTACACACTGAATGGTGCACACCAACAGGTATCACAACCCACAAAGGGGGAGACACCACTGACAATGGAAAGTACTGCACTACTACCTTGCTGAGTCTGGTCTGGATGGCCATGAACCTTGATCACTTAAGTGATGTCAGGAGTACAGATGTAGATGACAGTATGGTTGATGTCACACTGCATATCATAACCTTGCCAGGTCATAGGACATCATCACTTATACTGTGTACCACCTGCACTCGCTATAATAGATGTACATTCCTATGTCACAGGAGTGTTTTGCAACAGGACTGCTGGCAGAAACAACACTACAGAAGGTGCCTGAATAATACGTGATTATCACATAAGTGGCAGCTACAGTATGTCAGGGTTAATGAATTCTATTCCCCCTCATTGTAGTCCATACCTCACAGACAAACAGAAGGCATCTGCCTATTGAAGTATGCAAATGACTATGACCTAGGAGCAATAGCTGACTCGCATTGTCACCCTTATGTTAATAACCCTGTACCTATGAACTACCACCTAGGCAGCGGTCATCATAATGGACACTTATGTGTGAGGGATGCAGCTGGGATGTTGTCTTTCCTGTGATAGCTACATAACCACACCTGTCAGGGAGTCATATGTGGCAACCCTAATAATAATAGGGTGCCATTCATGAATATAGAGATCATTGTCCAGCCATACAGACCACTCAACTGACCCATATCAGACCACATATTTCCTTTAATGGGTATTGGCCATGTGCAGATGGCCTACACCAGCCTTCCCATTCCCCATCTCCACTATGTAGCATGATGCATACCCTGAATAAATCTATGTCCAACCCAGTGATGCCGGACATGCTACACGTACTCATCCTGATCTCGAACACATACTTCATGGACATCTACCTACCACGTGCTGGAGAGATCCTTGACCCATACACTTGACATAGTCCTGCCATACTATGCATTCCTGTCCATCAAAGCTGCACATCACTCCCCTCTCAGACATGGTGTGATGACCGATGGGAACGCATGGTATATGTATCATTAACTCTGTGGATAAGTAATGTAGCACTGCTCCACCTGGCCCCACAGACCCGCCTGTCGGCTATTGGCAGGTAACCTTTCATCTTAGATGCATACATGGCCCATGGCATATAGCCCACTAGTTGACTTTGACTGTGCATGCCATATTTGATATTTGTCCCTGCAAATACCATCTGGCTAGCCAGTGTCCCATGTGTATCACATGTGCAACACAGGTGATACATGGCAGGATGTTGAATAGCTGTACAGTGCTGTGTAGATTATGGCAGAACACATACATGTAAAACCTTATGTGAGCATGTCTGCAGGGTCACAGGTCATGTCTGTTAAGGCAGTGTAAGTCCTTATATGTGACATATACACTGCATCAAAGTTGACTGCATTAATGTGGACACATCCAGCCATGTGCTGATAGGTAGGAACACCAGTACAGGCAAACAGACATGCCCACATCAAGACAGCAACCACATGGAGTATGATCAATGTAATCAGGTGACACATACACACATATATGGTGATAATATCCACTCAACATTGAGTGTCACATGTGTGTGACACAAACACGTCAGTGTCATGTAGGTTTGCAAATACAACTATTTAAACTGAATTAATGTGATACACATGTATTTTCAGCTCTAGCTCTGTATGTCTCTGATGTACTGTGACCTGTCTCCATCATTATGTCTTCCAGGTATGCCGCGTGCAAGGCTTCCCCCTTTTACACGCTTGGAGGATGAAGCCCTCATCCCATACCTACTCAATAATCATGACATCCTGTTCAGCCATGTGCCACAGGATGCACAGCAGCGGGATGCCCTGTGGATGGAACTTCACAGGAGGGTTAATGATGTGGGTGGCCACAACTGCACATACCAGCAGGTGCGCAGACACTGTACAGACCTCATTAGATGGGCGAAACAGCATGCAAATGCAATCACCAGGGAACAAGGTGCAACAGGTGGTGAACCACCAACCCGACTCCCACTCACACGTACTGAGGACCTACTGGCCAACCTGGGGACACCTCTGGAACCACATCCACAAGTCTTAGCCGATATTGTGGAGGTGGGTGTCTCTCAACCACTGAACCTGGAGTTGCCTGGTAAGTCAATACTGCACTTATAACAACTATATTCCATACAGCTGCATGTGTCACTGTACAATATGTAATGTAACATCATATGCAAGGCATGTATACAAACATGCCGCATACTATAGTATGCTGCTCTGTGTATGCACACATGTGCATACACCATAGTATAGTCTAATGTACTGGTGTATGTGTTATGCACATTGCTCCCTGTAGCCTTTATACAGGGGTGGATTATGCTCATACTGCTGTGTTACTCCTATATAGGTACCTCTGGCGTTCTGCAGCGACAGCAGCCTGTTGCAGGTGAGAGTGTTATTATACATCAGGAACTGTAATGTACAAATCTATCTGCCATGTGGCCATTCACAACATGTACACATAATGTATGGTCCTGTCACAATATACAGGTCGGACTTGCAATGCATCACGATGACTATCCATGTGCCACACTTCTAAACTATGTGAATCATCTTACCGACATGAATCCTCTCAAACTTTATTGCCAGATGTGTTGACAGCTGTGCATACAATGGTGGAGGTGCTGTTCACTTTAGGAACGTGCAACAGATCTGATCTACACATGTGGTGAATACAAATAAGACTACACAGTGGGCTGGAGTATGGCCAACACACAGGTTTCACCGGTGTGGATCATAGCCCTGCTATGAATGTCACACAATGTGATGTGCTATCTTGACATGTCCATGACATCTATTGGCCTGGCTGCTACACTGCCTACCTAACCTGAAAACATATCCCACATACCACCCTTTATCTGCATAACCCTGTTGTCAGTGGAGCATATATGTCATATGGGACAACACAGACATGTGAAATAGATGCTCATCACTATAATTTGGACAACACATGTACACACATGGCCATGGAGGATGGCCAGAGACATGGAGCAACACACACAGTAGAAATGTTGTGCTTGTGTGTACAACCTGTCGTACAATGGCTACACATGTTTCATCCTTGGCCTTTGTATAATGGTCATAATGTAGATGTGGAACACTAGACATCCTACAGGCCTGTGCACATCTTGTATAGGCGTAATATCAATCCACCACATAAGATGTGTTGAACATCTTGAGGGTGTTGCAACATGACATCAGTCACCTGTGCAGTATCCACATCAGGCCGCAGATACAGTACATTCCCATTGCTGGTGATGGACATAAATGCCATACTAGCTCCTTGTGTGTGTGTGTTTGTGGTTCACTTATGTCATGTGGGACATGGTGTACCAATGTGTTCACCATTTCTGCCCATAGTTGCCAGGCTGCAGCAATATGGTTGCAGATGTGCAGGAGTGTCATCCGTATACCCATCAGTGATCTGTGTCACAACTTCCACATCATGGTTTAGTGTGTATACACCTCAGTGATGTGGGTCACATTCCACAGTATATATGTATTGTATCTGAACACAGTCATGGCTATGAACCCTGTCTGTAACTCAACTGCATTGTTTTCTTATGCTAACCAGTGCTAGATGTGTAGCATCCATATTCACAGCTGGCCACTATAGATCCAACAATGGGGAGAACTGACATCTGTGCAGTGAGTAACACCTGGCTGATGTCTCTGTAGTGCACAATAGCACTACCACCATATACTTCAGAACCTAGCACTACCACGATATACCTCAGAACCAGACATGTGGGCCATAACACAGGTACGGATTGCTCAAGGTGGTGTACCCACATACATAAAGGCCACTCACATGTATTGACCAGTCCCCCCATGAAAGGCATCACAGATGAGCCATGTGCAGGACACAGTGTCACATGCTGCATTCTAGGATGTAAACTGCAGACACAACCATGCCCTCGGACCACCACCATGCAACCATACATGTATGACAGATGAGTACACCACCATGTGACCCTTGACCTGTGTACTGTACTACATCAGCTGTAGACAGTGCACATGGACTGACACAGTTGCATCATGTGTTATGCAATGCAATGATACCACTGTCTGTGACCAGGTCAGCTGTACACATACCAAGGCCCCCAGGACTGTCCACCATTAGCAGATGTCTGTTGCTGTACACCAGTACACACCCTTATGTATGGATATGACATACATGTACCTGCCCTGGGTATGTACATGCCACACACACAACATACCTGTAAAGAGCATAGCTGTTGTAGTCCTTTGTGCAAACAGGTGACTGCAGCCATTACACACATGCACATGGAATGTAGGTCCATGGCTGCTGAATGCTAACAGTACATAAGGTGTGATATCAATGTTGACAGAGGTAACATCCCCTCTGTACTGGTTACCCATCATATCATACAACAGTCCATGTGTCGTGTATGTTATTACACATATCCACCAATTGCAATGCCTGCAAACATGACCAAATGTCAGGACTGTAGGACCTACACACCTGTACACGTAGGGTTGTGCATTCAGATAACATGCGTGTGCAGTTGCTGATGTATGCAGGTGGCGTGTATCCTAGTACATCATGCAGCTGCAATGCAGCTTCAACATTGCCAACTGTATATGGTGATATGCTGAATGTACAGAGAGATGTACCACAGGTATGGACAGATGTGTTAAAATAACTAAGTGGTGGGGCATCTTTGCAGATGTATGTTTGCTGTGGACAGCTCACAGGTGTGTCACAAGCGGTCTTACAATACGCTGTGTAACCGCTAAGCAATGGTTAATGCAAACACTGACATCCGCCAGCACATGCAATTAGACCTGAAGAAGGACAGCAGAACAACATGACCAATATGCATTTACTGTTGTTTCACAAGACACATACTGTTAACAGTATTGTACACCTGTACTACATGGTAAATGTACTGACTGTCAACAGTCCTCAACATTTGTAAACTATACATATCATCCTAGTCTGTTTACCCTGTACATCAGACCATATGAGCATGTTCCTGCACCGATGGTGTGGACGTCAGGGATGTGGCACAGGCATCATCATATGCACAGGGTGTTAATGTTTGCCAGAGGCCTAGGCTGCACCATTGCATGACATCATGTGTGTGGGTTTGGGCCTTTGATCTAATTGAGCGTATGTGGATGTTATGCGTGTGTGTGTTGCGGTGCTCTACATATGTGACCAGTGTGTGTGTGTATGTCTGCACACAGTTCTCCCATGTGTCTGGCCTACACAGGGGTATTATTGACAGCTGCAGACTGTACAGGTGAGGTTTTACAGTTCAGGGTGTCCGACCACGGACATGTGACCTGTGCCTGCCAGGGGTTGCACGGGCACTACCAGACAGAGGTGCAGATTGGGTATTTTCTGATGGCTCTAGTCCACTGGAACCATGTCCCTGTTGGGACCATCCTGGGCCATGTGCACGTGGCCTGCTGTGTCATGGTGTGGATAGCAGAGCACCAGATGCACTGCTGCTACTGCCACTATAGGAGCAGGCATGTGAGGTAGCTTGTACACGTAGACCTGACACAGGTGATGTAGCAGGCCTACATCCACATGCCCCATGCCTCACTCTTACCAGATGTTCCAACACAGACAGCTCACGCTCGTGGATTGTCATGCCATGGTCAAGGACTCCAACCATGTCACCCAACTGTCTATCCAAAGCATCAGCAATCTGCTGTTGAGCATTTACCATTGCCTGGATGCTGTTGTTTAAAGAATGAACAGCAGCCCTCTGTAGCCTCTGATCTTCTCTGTTGTGTTGTTCATCACATGCCTGTGCCTCCATTACAGCCTGAAACATGCGTCTGGTGACACCAGCTGCTGTGCTCTGTCATGTAGGAGCATGTTGGCCAGAGGTCCTCCTACGAGCAGCACTTGCCACGTGCCTGTGTGGGACACCACCAGTAGTTTGGCTAACACCATGGTGTGCAGGAACACCTTCCATATCCCCCACACTTTTCTGTTCCAAGCTACCACGCACCAACTGTCCTTCCTCTATGGCCACTGGTGATGGGTATGTGCAGGTATGGGATCTGTGTGCGGGGATGAGGTGGATATAGATGGAATGACAACCAATGGCACAGTTTCAGCCCCCTGACAACTCTGCCTGTGACCCAATCATACGTTCATCATCACTGCTAGAGTCTGTGGAGACACTAACATCTGATGTACAGCAGTAGTGCAATGCACCTACATCACCTGTGAGGGCAGACAAGAACTGTACATTACAATCTATACAATAGACACGCAAACACATACACACGCACACACACACACACACACACACACACACACACACACACACACACACACACACACACACACACGCGCGCATGTGATATGACTGAAGGCATGCAACATGCATGTGATACAGCAGATGGCATGCAGCGCAGAATATAATAGTGGTATTTATCATACATCCCTAGGTTGCACACAACAGCATGCATGTGTGATAGCAGATGGCAAGCAAATTACACAATCATAGTAGTGGTTAGCATACATCCCTGTGTTACACCATGTGTGACCAGCACAGGTTAACAGTACACCTGCATGATGTGTGGCATATGACCTTGATAATCACATGTAGTATGACGTGATCTGCTGACATGTGCAATGACATGTATACATGTTTAACACAATGGTGTCCTGTCGAATATACAGTGGGGCAATGGTGTACCAATTCAGTGTTGTCTGTCCACCCTACAGACATACTGCAAATTTATGTATGGGAGTTAACCTGTGTTTAGGAAATTTGCCTTGGAATGGCACTGTGTGGGTGGATGCAACTTGGGTAATATCCACACTCCCTTGTCTCATGGATGCATGTGATATATGGCAAAGGCCTGCCTACTGTCAACCATGTCATCCCAGAATGACAGCTGATTTGTAAAAGACCGGTGTCAAATATACGTAGAGCAGCGTTCCCGCTAACAATGACAACTACCAACACCAGAACCCATTACAATGTGTTCTTTATATCTATCTGTAATAGCATGGCCACTGTGGCCCTCCATGTTTAGCATCAGAGTGCATCCCATTCAGCCCTGTGCTACTAGGAGTATGAGCATGCCGAGTATATCCTTGTGTAGATGGACACATAGTAGTGCATTCTGACCAGCCCTGTGCTAGTAAGTGTGTGAGCATGCCCCTATGCTACTGAGTGTATGAGCATGCCCAGTATATCCTTGTGTAGATGGATACAAAGTGCATTCCGAGCAGCCCTGTGCTACTAAGTGTATGAGATTGCCCAGTATATCCTTATGTAGAATGACACATAGTGCATTCCGAACAGCCTTATGCTACTACGTGTGTGAGCATGCCCAGTGACACCTTGTGTTGGTTGTGTGCCTCTGTGTATGAGCATGGCCATTGTAACCCTGTATAGTGGTATTAGTCATCCATTCCACAGATGGGCATACTCCAGGTCAGGATGGATTCATACTTTAAACACACAGGTTCACAGGTATGTACATCTTAACTGCCAGCATCCCTGTTGATGTCTGCATCCCCAGATGGTCATAATGACAGCCTTGACATGTGTAGTATGTGTGGCGTAATTCGTATATTTATAGTATTGTAATAGTAATCTGTAAATAGGCAGGTGTTCCGTACCCAACACTGGCGTGTGTGTATGTCTGCCCCATTTGCCAGTGTACTCTAAATTGCTTTTAGACTGGCCACACTCCATACATTTCTTATACCCACTGTTAGCAAGGCTGATGATGTCACCCATCAACAAATACACCTCTGGGAGGGCTGTGTCCCAGTTATCTCCGTAGCGCGTTCAGTAACTGCATAATGCTGTAGTGTAATAAAGTAGCTAGGTCAGTGTTTTAGTCTCACACTTGCAGTGTGTGTGTGTGTGTGTGTGTGTGTGTGTGTGTGTGTGTGTGTGTTTGTGTCCCCATTTGCCTGAGAACTGAGTAATGCCTTTATACTGGCCACACTCCATACATTTCTTATACCCACTGTTAGCAAGGCCGATGATGTCACCCATTTACAAATACACCTCTGGGAGTGCTGTGTCCCAGTAATCTCGGTAGCGTGTTCTGTAACTGTGTAATGCTGTAGTGTAATAAAGTAGTTAGGTCGGTGTTCTAGTCTCACACTTGCTGTGTGTGTGTATGTGTGTCTCCCCGTTTGCCTGAGGACTGAGTAATACCTTTATACTGCTCACACTCCATATATTTCTTTTACCCACTGTAAGCAAGGCCGATGATGTCACCCATCCACAAATACACCTCTTGGAGTGCTGTGTTCTAGTAATCTCGGTAGCGTGTTCTGTAACTGCATAATGCTGTAGTGTAGTAAAGTAGTTAGGTCGGTGTTCTAATCCCAGACATACCAAGTGTGTGTGTGTGTGTGTGTGTGTGTGTGTGTGTGTGTGTGTGTGTGTGTGTTTGTGTGTGTATGTCTGCCTGCATGTGACAATTACAGTGCTTTGTAGTATTTGCTGTAGCATGTGCCCTAAATGCATGTTGCTGCAGTGTGATACGGTAGAGGTTTATATACAGGACATGGCAATTGTGTGTTTGTCTGTCAGACCCTGTGTAGAATTGGCCGTGATTGTCTTACCACTGGATATGTTTGGGAGTGGGTTTTGTAGTTTTCCTATTTAGTATCCATCTTATGACACATTGGCCACTTCATGAGGAGTACAGCTGTCAGTCACCCATGGCACTGTGTTGGCAAGCCATAGCCATACATCTAGCAAAAGGGCTGGTGAACTAAGTATGCAGCCCTACTAGTTCCTGGTATATGTCCCGCACCCATGTGCCATGCTCATACAACCTTGCCTAGGCTATCCCACTATGTTGCTAGTAACATGAACATTGAGGACAGATAGTAGGCATGGTGTGACCACAGTGGCCTGCGGAGGACATGGCACCCTGTACAGCAGTACAATTGGCACATATATGCGGACATTATGCCTTGTTCCAGACTGAATGGCTGCAACATATGTGGTGCCATCATATGTGATCCACTAAGGCCAGACAATGATGTACACATGTGCCCAGTATGGACCCATGCCCCTGACACCACGGAATACCTGTCCATTCTATACATGCAGGTGCAGGGCTGACCTGCTCACTGTAAGCAGGTTTCACCACACCAGGCCAGTGCTGGCATATCGGGGTATAACAGGATGTTTACACTACATGTGTCTGCCAAACCAGGTAAATCAGTACATGTCACTGTACAGTATTGTGGGACATGCACATCCCAGACAATGTCCATGTGAAGGACTATCAAACACAGACATGGCATGCATTGCAAAGCTATGGCCCTACACATTGGTAACCAGGATGCCAGGCCATATATTGCAGTACCCATCTGTGTTGGACATTGCAGACACTACACCCCTGCAGTGCACACCATTGTCAGGTGATGCAATGGCAAGGATTACCCCTCACCCAGCTTTGTACAGCCATCTTGCACAGCCAAACACTACACACCCATGGAGCAATGCATACCTGCATGACAGTACTGGCACCCTGTGTCTGCGTGGGGGTTGTGATGCTCCCAACCACAGTCACTCCCAGTATAAACCTCGTTGGCATACCAACAGTTGTCAAGCACTTTCACATGGCCTCACCCATTGAACCTCCAGATATCCCCTGTGGTGCATGTGGTCCTGTGCATTACTGTGGTGTGGCAAACTAAGTAGTTACATTGTGCATTTGCCACCCTGGCAAAGGTGTTAATGCGTGTCCATTAGAGTGTGGTTGTGGTGACAATGGCATCCGTTCACATGGACTGACGTGTGCCACACGTAATGTATGTCTACTATATCGGTTGCAGATGGCACTCACTCACCTATACACATGTTCTTAAAGCACTGCAACATGCCACCTCTGTGGCACATGTAGTAACGTCATGCACATGTAATAGTAATGAGTAGTCAAGGGTTTGACCCTGTACTATTCAGCGTGTGGCAGATTATGGTGAAGCCCTTCCCTGGTGTACATTGCCTGTCCTGCACACACACTGTCTGGTGTATGTGAAGGTATACACCTGCACAGCAGCAGCATGTGTATTGTAACAGATGGAAATGGTCAGGTGATGGCCTCTGCACATATTGCAGTCCTCCTCTAGCTGATTGCATGTGGTACAGCTATGATGGTGTTCCCACAGCTATCCGCATGATAAACACAGTACACTATCTAGGGAAGGATGTTATTATTTGGCCATGACAGTCGCTGTGAGTGGTACCTGGATGTGGTATTCGGAAATGGCATCGCAGATGATATCTGGATGTACCTCAATCATTTTCAACAGTGGGAAATAGCCTAATGACAAGAGGGTGATGCGCCACACAACTACAGCATGTAAGTGTATTTATGCTGCATTGAGACTACTGCCTGTTTAATAATGGCTATTCTGCATGTTAAAATACAGACATGACAGTACTCTGTTCATGAGGGAATGCAATCTGTAGGGCCATCTGTGAACAGGTCAGTGTGTACAACCATTTGTTTCCTGTGTTACACACTGAACACACTTCTGTGCAAAGCAGAAGCATGGTGTGGGGATTGCAGACAGTACATGATGATAGGGATGTGTTACTGCCATCGCATCCCTGACTGGACATGTGTCACATGAGACAGTGGTATGACTGACACAGTGTGGGATTCCCAGTGACAAGCCAATGATGGGCAACTGTTCTTAGCTGCAGTCAAACATCTACTACACATTGTACAGTTGCCATGCAGTATATATGCATGTGTTGTGCTCCCTCTGCAAATGTATACAATCTGTTCGGCTGCTGGTGATATCTATGCATACTGTCGTAGGTAATCCTGTATGCTGTTGTCTATCACTAAGACATATATGAGTTTAAAACGCAACACTATAGGCTGAATGGGTTGGTAGGTCCCAGCAGATCCTCCTGTCCCACTTCAGCTGACCATGGCATCGGGCAATAGCACATCTGGGACCCAGCCATTAACATCAACCTCTGTTGGCTATGCACCACCTTCTGGTGGCTCCACCACTGAGGATGGAGCATGTCCCCCTTGTAAGAGGGACCAGACAGGTACATATCTGCTGTAAATGTGGTCCCGGACATGTTTAGTAGGTGGCTCCCTAAGGGGTTACGAAGCCAGATACACCAGTTCAAGGGCGGAGTGTCACATTTACAGGGTGATGCAGCCTGTCCTGGACAGTCCCCAGCACTGTCTCCTTTGCAGCTGTGTAGGTGCAGTGGCAGTTGCCCATGACTGGAGACCTCTGTCCCACTGTTCCCATGGGCTTTTGAATGCTGAAGACCCATCCTCATTCAGGGTGTATCCCCCCCACATGTGTCATATACCAACCCTGTATGCTGTCATTTCTGTGCTCCTACCTATCCTCCACGGCCATACCTACACTCCTTCCCCAACATCTGACCCTCACCTACAGACACATAAGGCCATTCGGCTCCTAGGACACCATCTGCCCTATACATAGCTGTCCATTACAGACACATGCCCACTGGACACATGAAACCCTTGTAATATGCATCATAACATACTACTGTTATCCTCACCACTGTCTTTCTCAGGTGCACGGTCCTGTTATGCACATCACTCCTACATGGTCCAGGTACACGTGATGAGGATGACCCCATTGTACACAAAACACTACCGGTCCCTTTATGGTTACCCCATTTACCTTTATCATGATGATGATGTTGCACATTGCAGGAGTACTGCTCACACATAATGAATGGACATGTACTGTTGCGTTAATGTACATTACATGCACAGAGTGATGTATACGGCCAATGTACAACTATTGTCTGTCTGAGGGAGTCTTGTGATCACTTTGAGCAACAGCACTACATAATACAGGCTTCACTGGTGTTTCCCATTTCATTCGTTTGTAATGCTTTGTTGCCACATGGCATGTCCCTGATACATCCCTATATATGTATGTACCTATATGCTGGACATAAGCACTCACATGTACTACTACATGAAGGGATACATTCCTTTACTGTTGAATGACCATGCTGTATGATATCCTCTGGTTACAGCCTCTTATGTTTGATTAGCCTCTACATTGCTTAACCAATGCAATACTCGCATACTGGTAGCCAAAAATGCTTACACCCGCTCGTTCCTGCACTTGCTAAAGCACTGGCATTGGTGCTTGCATCTGTCACTCACACCCCTGGATGTGAGTGAGGACGACAATATTACATTGTGATGCCTATTACATCGTACTACATGACTCCAGTATCGGGATTGGCCACCCATTAGACGACGGCATCGCATTCGGCTGTACGGATTTTGCGGCCTGTCCAGTGACACAATCATAATTGTGTGTACCTCATAGAATGTGCACCCACCTTGTGATGCCTATTACATTGGAATACATGAATACAGTATCGGAAACGGCTGCCTATTACACGACGGCATGGCGTTCGTCTGTACAGAATCAGCGGCCTGTCCGGAGATTCATTCATATTCATGTGTTCCTCTTAGGCATACCTTTTGATGCCTATCACATTGGACTACATGACTACAGTCTTAGCAGGCCTTAGGCATAGGCCAACTAAGCGGCCACCTAGGGCACCGCTTTTGTAGGTGCACTTTATCAGTATTTATTTGGTGTAGGTAGACCAAGATGGGGGCACTGGGTGGTGTGGTTGGGGGTGCCATTGTGCCCTCTGCCTAGGGCACCCATTGACCTAAGGCCACTCCTGACTACAGTATTTGGAATGGCTGCCCATTAGGTGACTGCATGACGTTTGAATTTACGGAATCAGCGGCTTGCCCGGTGAGTCATTCATAATTGTGTGTTCCTCTTACAATCTGCTCCCACCTTGTAATGCCTATCACATTGGACTACATGACTACAGTATCAGGAATGGCTAGCCTTAGGCGATGGCATGGCATTTGACTGTATGGAATCAGCGGCCTGTCCAGTGAATTAATCATATTTGTGTGTTCCGCATACACTCTGCTCCCATCTGGCTGATACATGGGAACCGAGACCCTGCATTACAAAGTAGTAGTTGGGTTGTGGTAGCCACATCCATTGGACGGGTCATGCTACTGCATACCTGTTATAGGTTTGCCACCTTTTCAATTGGCCAAGGTAATACTTTAGAGTTACCACCACCACCAGTCCCACTTTGCGAGTGACAGTGCAAAAATAATCAAGACATAGCACATGTCCAGATTACAGGACATTATTATATTCTACATTTCATTAATGATTGCCTACAACAGTTAGTTTATATATGACACTTCTATATGTTATGTGAAGTAGCATAAGCAATTCAAATGCAACTAGATTAAGCTTTTAGTTGTGCAAATAAGTGTAATCCTGTACTATGCATGGCTGTATGTATGTTTAGTCCTGGAATGTCTGACATTTCTACAGAATATGTCCCACTCTGGCCATTTGGAAAGGTGGCATCCCTATAGGACCTGTATGTACAGACATCAGACTTTGCAGGGCAACACACCAACAGCCAGTAGAAAGGGGTGTACTTCACAGTTTCGCTTAAATAAAAGGTTACTCTTGTAGCATTATAGTTGCTTATGCTGTTACCTATAACATTTAGGAGTTTCAGAGGAACATAATTGTTTTATGTTACTACTACAGACAATATAGGTAGCATTTGCCCTAAATCAAAGGACATTTGCCTTAATTACAGTTATTATGCAGGACACAACTGGCCACAGGGGAGTGTCCCTTGCAAAGCTGGAGAGGTGGTAATCCCATACCTTTTATTCTATCAATCTTCTAAGGTAGTCAGTGGAACATGCACTTTCTCTCACTATCAGATCTCTCATACGAATGGGGAAGAATAAACAATGAATCAGGGAAACTGCATAATGACCTCAGGGACACATTAAAAGGTTGGTGCTATTAACCTGACACATTGACAGACACAGAGCACATTTGTATTCATACACATTTTCTGAGGTGCATGCAGTTTATGACTCTTACATGTTGTCATAATTCATTATGTGTATTCTGCCACCTTTCCTCCTAATATCACTAGTTCTGGGATGGTTTAATTGAGACTGTGTTAGGATTCTGATTCATAATCATGGACGTTCCTGGTATTCAGGGAGAGTTCAATGATATGGTCCCTATGTATTCCCCCAATGGTTTACGGACTGTCCAGTAGATGTGCTCTTATAGTTTGGGAGGTATGTGTGTCTGCTATACCCACATCGGAATATTACTTACACCCACGAGGCGGTCCTAATACGTGACTGCCAGCCAACACATGCACGCCTAGCCCCATAATCGCATACCCATAGTTCCCCCACCTGCCACTACTCTACAGCACTCATCCTTACTGTGGGCGCAGATGGACACAGGTGGGATATGAACACACCCCTACACACTGCCCACTCTCCCTGTGTTGGGTCACATGTCATACGTTGTGTCAACCCATGTGTTATCAGACTTGTACAACCTACTGTTCCGTGTACAGCTACATCCTGGTCATAATGGTGTTCCCCCATTGGTTGAAGGTACCAGATATTTGGTATCCCGCAAGGGATGTCACTGTCCATGTTTAAAGTGTAGACCTTGTAAATCTCTCCCACTGGTAGTTTCCTGCTGGTGGTCTGGGAACCAGTCTTGTATTTACCTTTATTGCATATCTGTATGTCTCACCAGCCTAGCTGTGGTGGGTGATAAGTAGACGTTTGTTGAGTGGACCTCCCACCAACATATGCCCAGTCTAAGCATGTTACCCATAACTGCTGTAAAATAACCTAGGTATATACATGTGTATATTTACTGTAACATATATATATATATATATATATATATATATATATATATATATATATATATATATATATAGTTACATTAATATATACAGACATATCTTCATATGTATTTATACATGTATATTCATATATTGCTGTTTTATATATATATAGATATATATATATATATATATATATATATATATATATATATATATATAAATATAATGTGTGTATGTATATATATATATATATATATATATATATATATATATATATATATATATATATATATATATATATATAATTATATATATGATTATATATATGTACATCAGTGTGTCAATACATTCCCTGCTCATATGCACTTACACATGCGTAATGGTGTTTATAAGCTTCACCATCATACTAGTGCCTTATTCATTATAATGCTGACACACTCCATTTATCTTGTAATCAGTATGTAGCATGTTATACAGCAGACAGATGTCGCTATATGTTCATGTAGGGATTACTGATGGTAATTGGAATGTGATAGTGTGATTCGACCCATCCGTCTTCTGCACAGCCTATTATTCCATGTACTGTCGATGTTTGTATAGGCACATTCCTATTATTTATGTCAACAAATGGAATGCATGTGTTACAGAATTTGTACTTTAACATATATTGTTGTCTGCATGTGAGTATGCATATATACCTATTACGACCTAGCTGACCTCCATGGGGCAGTCCATTAGAACCGGCCCATCCAACCCTGTCACACCTGGATCCATAATTGCATACCCATAGTTCGCCCACCTGCCACTACTCTACAGCACTCATCCTTACTGTGGATGCAGGTGGATGCAAGTCGCTATGAACACACCCCTACACACTGGCCACTCTACCTGTGTCGGGACACATGTCGTACGTTGTGTCAATCCATGTGTTATCAGGCTTGCACAACCTACTGATCTGTGTACAGCTACATTCTGGTCATAATTGTGTTGCCCCATTAACTGGAAGTACCATATTTTTGGTGTCCCGCAAGGGACGTTGCTGTCCATGTTTAAAGTGTACACCATGTAGATCTCTCCCACTGGTAGTTTCCTGCCGGTGGTCTGGGAACCAATGTTGTATTTACCTTTATTGTGTGTCTGTATGTCTCACCGGCCTAGCTGGGGGGGGTGGTAAGTGGACATTTGTTGACCCGTAACTGCTTCAACATAACCTAGGTATATACATGTGTATCTCACTGTAACATATATATATATATATATATATATATATATATATATATATATATATATATATATGGGTCTAGGTTATAACGTCGACAGATGGGAAGACCGACAGTGAAATCACCAACGCGAGAAGATCGACAGATGAAACACTGACGCGGAGAACACCGAGATGGGGAAAGGATGTGTAAGTATGCGGTAGTGACGGACGTTAGGGTGCGAGTAAGGTAAGTGTGCGATGTTGGCGGTCTGTAGGGGTAGGGGTGGGTTAAGTGAGTTAGGGTTAGGGCGCGAGTTAGGTAAGGGTGCAGTAGTGACTGTTTTGGGTTAGGGGCGGGTTAAGTGAGTTAGGGTTAAGGCGCGAGTTAGGTAAAGGTGCAGTAGTGACTTTGTTTGGGTTAGGGGCGGGTTAAGTGAGTTAGGGTCAGGGAGCGGGTTAGGTTAGTGTGCGATAGTGACGGACCTTAGGTTAGGGTTTCGTTAGGGTAGTGGATAGTTGTGTATGTAAGGTTTAGTGTTTGTTTGTTAGGATTTAGGTGTGCTTGTGTTGTGTGTGTGCTTTTTGGTCAGGGAATTTGTTTTGTTTATTGGTTGTTGTGGTGATGTGTTGAGTGTGTGTGGTGTCGTGTTTGTGAGCTGTCGATGATGTGGTGTCGGTGATGTTGTTGTCGATGTTGTGTGCTGTCGGTGTTATAACCTAGAACCATATATATATATATATATATATATATATATATATATATATATATATATATATATATATATATATATAGATATATATATATATATATCTATTTACATTAATATATACAGACATATCTGCATATGTATTCATACATGTATATTCATATCTTGCTGTTTTATATATAAATATATATATATTATATATATATATATATATATATATATATATATATATATATATATGGGTCTACCTGAGATGGTCGACAAGCCATTTGATCGACTTTTATTTGGTCGACAATTCATTTGGTCGACAGGCAGATTTGCCCCCCTCCCCAATGTTGTGCAACCCTGGAGTTGATATATATAGTTAGGGGGGTGTGGGGTGTGTGGGGGGTGAAGCCCCCCACATAAAACTGCTTGTCGACCAAATGAACTGTTGACCAAATGAAAGTCGATCATATGGCCTGTCGACTATGTGATAGGGATCCATACATATATATATATATATATATATATATATATGATTATATATATGTACATCAGTGTGTCAATACATTCCCCGCTCATACGCATTTACACATGCGTAATGATGTTTATAAGCTTCAACAGCATACTAGTGCCTTATTCATTATAACACCGACACACTCCAGTCATCTTGTAATCGGTATGTTGCACATTATACAGTGGACAGATGTCACTATATGTTCATGTACGGATTTCTGATGGTAATTGGAATGTGATAGTGTGATTCGTCCCATCCCTCTTCTGCACAGATTATTAATCCATGTACTGTTGATGTTTGTACGGGCACATTCCTACTATTTATGTCAACAAATGGAATGCATGTGTTACAGAATTTGTACGTCAACATATATTGTTTGCATGTGAGTATGCATATATACCTATTATTTATTTATTTATTTATTCATTTTACATTTGTTAACCGGGGGTGTCTGATTGAGCCAAAAAGGCCCTTTTTCAGCAGAGGCCCGGGGAGAAAAGCTCCACACAGAAAAATTACAGACACATTTAGTTTTTAGACATGATCAGTATACACACAAATTACAGGAGACATGTTTTTACAGTGGTATGCGGCACATAAACAGTTACAGTGGAGAGAACAAACAAAAAAATATTAATTTTAAAAATAAAGGTAATTAATAGATTTGTGGTGTACAGCTGAAATTTGGAACATAGGTAGAATGCATACATAGTACACAGGTACAGTACATACATTGTAGATTAGCCGGTGTTTGTGAGTAAGATTGAAAACTATTATCAAGTGCTCTAGATTTTGTATGTATGTGTTATCTGCTTTCACTAGCCTGGGGAGCAATCATGGCACTGCCAATTTTCCTTGAGATGTTGCCTGATCAGGTCTTTAAAGGAGGCTTTGGATTATGTGTTTTGAATGCTTGTAGGGACAGAGTTCCATTTTTTAGCCACTGAACTACTATATAGTGCATCTCCAAAGCTATTATAGCTGTTGGTGACGTCTAGTAGTAATTTGCTTGATGATCTAAGAGGCCTTTTGGCTGAGTAATGTTGTACTAGGTTTTTGAGGGCAGGACACTTATTGGGGAGGTAATAGATAGAATGACAGAGGCAGAGCTGATTGCAAGTTAGGAGGTTGGGCAGTTCAAGCCAGTGGAGCTGTCTCAAAGCAGTACAGTGATGAGTTCTATATGAGCAATTTGCAGCAAAGCAGGCAATTCTGTTATAGCAGGCTTCCATTTTGCTTAGTTCAGTTTTGTTGAGATTAGTCAGAATGGGAGATGCATAGAGTAGGGTGGATAGAAGTTGGGAGCGAGCAATGGCTGATCTTGTGTTGTTGGTAAGAAATGGTTTGATACGGTAGAGTGACCCCAGTTTGGCATGTACTTTTTTAATAGTTAAGTTGAGATGACTATCAAATTTTAGGTGGGAGTCTATGGTTATCCCCAATAGCTTAGCCTGTGCCACTGGAGCAATTGGAGTAGCATTAGTGGAGTAGATAGTGAATTGACTGTTACTGTTTTTGTTAGAACTGGTTATAATCATAAGCTGAGTTTTCTTTGGATTGAGGATAAGTTGGGCTTTGGTAAGGTAGTTTTCAACATCAGAGAATGCTAGTTGAGTTGTTTGCAGGAGGGTGGGAATGTTTTGTGCAGCACAGATTAAGGTAGTGTCATCTGCATACTGAATTATAAATGCATGCTGTGTGGAGGTATGGAGGTAATTTGTGAAGACTGTGAATAGTAATGGTCCTAAGATAGAATGCTGTGGGACTCCTATAGTTATGGGCAGCTGAGGAGAGAGAGACTTTTCCCATTTCACAGCTTGGTACCTGTCACTTAAGTAGCTTTGGAACCAGGTAAGAGTGGAATTTGATAGATGATATTGGTTTAGTTTGTTTAGCAGGATTTGGTGTGAGACTGT